>NW_025798977.1:0-33475 GCF_021613505.1 Equus quagga
CCATTTTCCACACTGATTTTTGTCAAGGAATATAGAATTTATGACTGTAGAGGAGCTCCCTAATTGTCACCCTAATTCTGAGAGTTGAATTAATACGCCTCTGAGCTGGTTATGGGGAATCAGGCCACGTGGACCATCTCTGCTCAGTAGAGGAGGTGAATTCTTTGGGATTTGTTTTGGGTTTACCATCAATTAGTTTCTTATTGTCAGCCTGGAATATTAAGAAGAAAATTTTCCAAGTTGACTTTTCTGTTTTAACTTTGAAGTAGGCAAATGACAAATAGCTCAGTTTTTTTATTTTTTTTATTTTTGGGGGGGGGTAATGAAAAAACCATGACTTCAGGAAAGTGATGTTTCCACTTTAAAATTAGCTCAAGATGTGGAGAAAATATCAGATTATGTTTTCAGTCCGAAATCTCTTCTCTCAGTTTCATCATACATGTGTATTTGAAGGCATGGGTGTATTCCTCCTGCTGTCTATGAAGGAGGGAAGAGAATAAAATTCCTCAACTTCCGTTTGCTTTTTCTTTCTTTTTTTGTTAATGTAAGCCAGCTACTTGACTTTTCTTTTCTTTTTCTTTTAAAGATCGGCACGTGAGCTAAGAACTGTTGCCAATCTGTTTTTTTTTTTCCTTCTTCTTCTCCCCAAAGTCCCCCAGTACATAGATGCATATTTTAGTTGTAGATCCTTCTGGTTGTGCTATGTGGGACAGCACCTCAACATGGCCTAATGAGTAGAGCTGGGCTGGCCCCTTTCCTTTTCTTTAGACAGACGTAAATGGTAGATTCCACCTATGTGGAATGTACAGCATAACTACTTCCCCAACCAGCAATGTGAGAGAACTTGGGAAAGTTTTCACTTCCTTCCTTTTTAATGTGGATACAGGATTTATCTTTCTAGGATTGTAGCCAAATAAAAGTGATAATACATAATATATCCATCATACTTATTCATACCTCTCCATATGCATCTTCATTTACATCCACATGTATATACCAAGGGTACTATTCAATATCCTTTAAAAAAATTAGCCATCTCAAAAATGTAATTTCAGATAGCATAATAATTTGCTACTCTAGATATAATCCACTATGTTTTAAAAATTGCTCTAATTTAACAATTTTTCCCATTGTTAATATTACAAACAATGCTGAAATGTAGCTCTGGATACAGTTTTTCACAATTTTATGAATGTAATTAAATATTTATTGTAATCGCTTACCAAGAAGAAAATCTCAGGGCCAGCCCCGTGGCACAGTGTTTAAGCTCACTCACTCCATTTCAGTGGCCCAGGGTTTCGCTGATTCTGATGCTGGGCATGGATGTGGCACAGCTCATCAAGCCATGCTGATGTGGCGTCCCACAGAGCACAGCCAGAGCGACTTACAACTAGAATATACAACTATGTGCTGAGGGGCTTTGGGGAGAAGAAGAAGGAGGAGGAGAAGAAGAAAGAGAAGAAGAAGAGGAGGAGGAAAAGGGGGGGAGAAAAGAGATATTGGCAACAGATGTTACCTCAGGTGCCAATCTTTAAAAAAATAAAAAATAATAAAAAAAACTTAAACTTAAATTCTGATTAAAACAAAAGAAGAAAACCTCTCATAAAAAATATCATATAGCTTTTACTGTCGTCAGGGTTAAGATTTTGGACATACGTTGCCTAATGGCTTTCCAGAAAAGTGTATACAACAGTTACATCTTTCTGAGTCATTATTGACATAGATTATTATCATTATAATTAACTAAATTATTTTGCTAATTTGATAAGTAAAAATGATGATGGCTTTTAGAATATATTTCAATTCTCTATTTTTCATTCTGCATAATTCTAGAGTTAAAGAATCATTGTGAGCCACTAAGCTCAAAAAAATTGGTCACAGTCCCTGCATGGAAATTGTACAGGACCTCCTCACCCCCTGCAAAATTTATGCTACTGATAAACTAATCTAAAAAAATAGTGTACACTATATAGGATCACAATAGCTGTCACCCTACATGGACAGAAATTGCTACATTTTTCAAAGAACAGTAGTTTATCTCCATGAGGCTGTAAAATCATTGAATCTGTTTCAGATTCCAACAAAACACCTAATTTAATTCATCAACCCAATTTATCATAGCAGATAACAGTTGGGAATCATATAGGTTTCTGCTGATACTTAAAGTTATTTTGATCAGTGAGATCCACTGAGACATTGAAAATTTTGAATTATTTGACAATTGTATCTTAAATCACTGTCAATGCTATATTTTTCCAAAGTTAATATAAATGTGTTGTTTTCTCTCTTGTTCTCTTTTTAGAAGAAACGCAAAACATCGTTTGGTTTCCCATCCTGACATATGGTGGAAATGAGTGAGGAGAACGGTACCACTGTGACAGAGTTCGTTCTTCCTGGAGTATCAGATGCCCCTGAGCTGAGAGTCTTTCTCTCCCTCTGTTCCTTCTCGTATATGGAGTCACAGTTTGGGCCAACCTGGGCATGATTGCACTGAATCAGGTCAGCTCTGGACTTCACACTTACAAGTACTTTTTCCTCACCCACTTGTCCTTTGTGGATTTTTGCAGTTCCATGATCATCGTGCCAAAGATGCTATCCAATATCTTAAACAAGGAAAAATCAGTTTCCTTCCTGGGATGCATGGTGCAATTCTACTTGCTTTGCATGTGTGCAGTCACTGAGGTCTTCCTGCTGACTGTGATGGCTTGTGACTGCTTTTTGCCCATCTGTAGTTCACTGCTGTACATGCTCTCCATGTCCCAGAAATTTTGTATGGTCCTGGTCTCTAGCTTCTACATCTGTGGAACTGTGTGTTCTTTGGTTTACTTGTGTTTAGCTCTTGAAATCCCATCCTGTAGGTCAAATGTAGTCAACCACTTCTTTTGTGATTTACCCCCTCTCTTTACTCTTGCTTGCTATGTCATGTCCATTATTAATTGGGGCCACTTTCAGTGAAATTGTCACCATCGTGATCATCCTCACTTCCTACTGGTTTATTCTCATCGCCATCCTGAGTATACGCTCTGCAGAGGGAAGGTGCGAAGCCTTTTCTACCTGTGCCTCCCACCACACAGTGATTGCAGTCTTGCAGGGAATCATACTTTTCATTTATTGCAGGCCCAGTTTTTGCAACAGTGCGGATACTGACAAAGCAGCCACAGCGTTTTACACTGCAGTGATTCCCAGGCTGAATCCCTTGATCTATGGCCTGAAAGACAAGGATGTGAAAGAAGCTCTCAAGAAAGTGTTGGGATCCCAACTGCCTTTTGAAAAGCTATTTTCTTAGCTAGACTCAGGGTTTCGTTAGAGATCTTTAGTGAGGGGCTTGTTTTGGGTGGCTGTGAATGAAAAGTAAAATAAGGAAGTATTATTTGAGCTAAAGGACAATGTATGCTTTTTTGTTTTCTAGTTGCCTATCTTATTTAGACAAATCTTATCCCTTTTATTGGAGAGTTCAAGTGCATCTGCTACCTTTGCTGCTTGTCTCCAATCTTTAACTGCCTTGAATGGGTTTTTAGAGTGATATTGTTAGACTCAATTTCCTGGTCTGAGATAACATCAATAGATTTCTAACAAAGTGCACATGAAAAGATATGTCTTCTCATCATCCTTAAAGTGTGCAACCATTCTTATTAAATTGACTTCATTTTTTTTACGTGGTATGAGTATACTTTTCTCTCATATTCTGTTTTTTTCATGAAAATTTGAACTAAATTTCCTATTTGTATTTCTGAGTATTTTTTAGTTTTTTTGTTTTTCTCTTTCTTATTAATTTTTTGATTGCAAGGTAATAATTTTAGAACTTTTAAAATCTTCTATTCCGCAAAATAGTGATGATAATACTCTACTTTTCTAACATTTTCATGAACATTAAATACTATATCTTAAGTTCTTTGCACTACATATGGTATATTATAACTGATCAATAAGTTATCTGCTGTTGTTGCTATTGTTTGTAATTTTACCTTTTGTTCTCTGTTTTGCCTTGTCTTGGTTAAATAAGTGGATCATATATTTGATGCTGTACCTTTTTAAGCTTTCGAGCTCTTGTTAACATTTTTTTCCTCTGCCTGGTATTATTCTAAGCATTCACTATATTTTCTAAATCTATTATATTCTAAACCTATTATAAATTAGATTCCCACAGCTTCTGAAAAATAATTAGTACACATCCTGTGGCTTAAAACAATAGACGTTTATTCTCTTACAATTCTGGAGATCATAAATTTGAAATCCACGTAACTGGGCCAAATTCAAGGTGTCAACAGGACCATACTCCCTCAAGAGGTTGTAGGGGACAATCTTTTCCTTATCTCTTCCAGCTTCTGGTGGCTGAAGGTATTCCTTGTCTTGTGGTTATATCACTTCTGTCTTCAAGGCTAGCATCTTCAAACCTCTCTCCTCTCCATCTTTTCTACATTTTCGTGTGTGTGTGTGTGTGTGTGTGTGTTTAAAATAATCTTCTGTCTCTCTCTTATAAGGACACTTAATGCGGTTTAGAGTACACCCTGATCATCCAGGATAATCTGCTCATCTGAAAATCATTAACCTAATCACAACTTCAAGCGATACTTTTCCAAATAAGATGACATTTATAGGTTTCATGGATTAGAGCCTGATACACATAAGGTCCATTTTCAAGCATAACACACCCATCTTTTAAAAGCCAAATCATAATTTAGCTTTCCCATGTTCTTACAATGTTGACACTTCATTTTTTTCTTGCTTTCTTAAGATTTAATTTCATATTTGTTATTTTCTATTTTTTTGTTTAAAGATTTTATTTTTATTTTTTCTCCCCATAGCCCATAGTACATAGTTGTATATTCTTAGTTGTGGGTCCTTCCAGTTGTGGCATGTGGGACGCCGCCTCAGCGTGGCTCTATGAACAGTGCCATGTTCGTGCCCAGGATTTGAACCGACGAAACACTGGGCCGCCTCCAGCGGAGCATGTGAACTTAACCGCTCGTCCACAGGGCCGGCCCCTATTTTCTATATTTTTGCTGGATTCACTAATGCAACTTAGGTCCTTGTTGCTTTAATGAAGTAGGAAGAACTCGGGACTCGAGATTACACACCTCACCCCAGGTTCATAACCAGATGAGTTATTTTGAGGAAGACACAAACTTGCTTAATCTCAAGTTTCTGAAATATAAACTGGGGATAAGCTGCTAGCCTTAGAGAGTTATCATTGGACTTAAACATAATGACAAAACTTCAAGGACCAGTCCCATAAAAAGTACCATTATTAATGTTTTTTAAAAAGGAATCTTTGAGGGTAAGGATAATTTGGAAATATTCCAGTATCCCTTGGTGAAGACAGCTACTCATTATTTCTTTAAATAGATAAATAAGTAATGACTAAATGAATGGAATTATATTGTGCTTATGATGAAAATATGGCTCTATATTGGTTTTCCAATGTTTAAGTGGAGTGAGATTTACCATACCACCCATGATACTTCGTATTTTAGGGTGAAGTTAAGAGAAATGTCTTTCACCTTTGGTCCTTCAACTAGAACAGGATTTCTCAACCGTAGCACTGTTGACATTTTGAGCCAGACAATTTAGTGCTGTGGATGTCTTTCCTGTGTACTATGGGATGTTTAGTAGCATTCCTGACCTTTACCCATTAGATATCAGGACCACCCCTCCCCACATTTGTGAGAAGCAAAAACATCTCCAGACACTGTCAAAACTCTTATAGAAAGCAAACTCACCTGAGTGTGGAGTCACTGGACTAGAAAGCATCAATATACTGGAGCTCTAGTCTCCTCAGAGGAGCCTTCAGGATTAAATTTTCCTGTGTTTAAGAAGCATTTTCAGCTATCCAGGTGCTCACATTTTAGTCAGTTATCAGTTTGATCTCTCTCTAGAATCTACAATGCCCCTTTCAGAGACCTTGGATCTGAGGGCTTCAGCGACGCAAAATTCCCCCCACTTTAGCATGGATAACTAGGAGTGCCCATATCCTGCTGAGAGATAGACACACTTTTCATATCTAAAGACTGATTGTTTTGTTTTATTAGCACTAAGGATGGATGCTTTCCATTCAGCTTCACAAAAAACTTGACATAGCAGATCTGCCTTTCCCTCCAAATGTCACTTCATAGGTAACACCTCTAGTTGTCTGGGAGGAATCAAGGTGCTCTGGGTGCTCCTCAAACATGTCTGAAATCAGCCACATAAAAGTTTCTTTGTGTTTCTTTAAGTGGTTTTGTTTTATGCATATAATCTGGTCACTCCCTTACTTTTAAAATATAGGGGTTGATATGTTTATCTCATTCTCTTACTATTAGCATCTCAATTTTTGGGTGAGGACCATGCCTTTCCTATGCTTGGTGGGTCTCTTTCTTTGCACTTAATGGGATTTGGAGAAGTTTTCATGGCCAGTCTTCAAAAGACCCACTGATTGGTTTCTGGGTGGATAGTAGTGAGCTAGTGACTTAACTATGGGATTTTGCTGGAATTATTGGAAAAGAAGTTTCTTTCTGCTGAGATTTATCTTATGGACAGATGGAATCTCAAAACTCCTCATATCTCTCTTTGCCAAGATAAATATATGTAAATATAAACACACACTCATATATATACATAACTGGAAATGCATATTTTTGTATAATATGTTTATATTTCCAGTATTACCTTTCTTCATTAGTCAACACATTCTCTATAAATCTCATTTCTGAGTCTCCAATCATACCAGGGACTTTCCAGTCTCCATGTAATTGCTTATTTTTTTTCCTCTACCATCTTTCGTTTACTGTTCTATACTTGATAAAATTCCTAATGTCGAGTTCAACTTATCTTCCTTTTCTCTGTTTTGTGCTTAGAACACTGCCTAGCACAACATATTTACAGAGTAAATGCATTTAGTGAATGAAGATTCTCTGATCCATTTATGAACAGAATTCCATTTGAACATAAATGCACATGTAACACATACCAGAGTCATTAACTTCACTCATAATTGGTTTTCTATTTACATGTTGACTTTCAAGATCTTCTAGTTCTCAATACCTAGATAAATACATTTTTTCTTCTTTCCAGTTTATTCCACCATTCTATCACATAGAATATCCTGATAGTTTGATAAATTGCTTTGAGTTGGTTAAATCTAACTAGATAGCAAATATTATAATCCAATTTTATATACAATAATCTAGTATGTTGAAAGCCCAAACATATTTTTCTTTGAGACATCCTGAGGAGGTAGAAAAACACATTATATCATTTCATTTCTTGTTTAACCAACTCCTCAGTAGAACTGTTTAATTGCTCACATACATTTTCCCCCTGGGATTTGGATATTAGTGTGTGTGTTCCTGGGATCTGATGTGAGATTGGAGAGCTAATCTCAAAAGACTCAAAGCAAAGTATAAAAGATCTTGCATTATTCTAAGGAATGACGGCCTTTTTAAGGGAGGCACAAATTTATTCTATGAACACAAAAGGGCTGCCCAAATGGATTATAGAAAAGGTAGCAATGGGTCAATTTTTTAATCTTTAACTGTCAAAATAGATTTTTCCAGTGAACAATGAACCGATGCTGAGAACAGTGTAGTAAGAAGGTGAATGAAAGAAAGTGATCTGGCAAGTGTTCTTAACATAATCCTAGTATATTAGAGCTGGATAGGATTTTAAGTGTTCATCGTCTTATAGTCAATTATTTTACACATAAGAAACTGATGTTTAGAGAATAAACATGCCTAGAATGACACTTTTTGTCCTCAAGGTATTTTCAACAAAAACAAGAGCAACAAGATGGGCCTGGGCCCGTGGCATAGTGGTTAAGTGCGCATGTTCCACTTTGGCAGCCCAGGGTTAGCCAGTTCGGATCCCGGGTGCGGACATGGCACCGCTTGGCAAGCCATGCTGTTGTAGGCATCCCTCATATAAACTAGAGGAAGATGGGCATGGATGTTAGCTCAGGGCCAGTCTTCCTCAGCAAAAAGAGGAGGATTGGCAGCAGATGTTAGCTCAGGGCTAATCTTCCTCAAAAAACAAAAACAAGAGCAACAACAAAAAAAAGCACATTTAACACATGATCTTCTTAAGACAATCCTCAGTATTATTGGATTCTGATTTGGAATCTAAACACAAACACAATTCTCATTATCTACTATTTCTTTTTAAAAGTTGGGTAGGTTTAAATATAAATTAAAGCTGACCCAATTTGTATATCATGTTATTTATTTTATCTTATGGTAATGCATTGGAGTGAACAGTTATCAACACAAATAGAAAGATTAGGGTGCGACTAGGGGGTTGGTTTTAAGGGAATAGAAAACAAGTTTCAAAAGCAGTGACTAGGGCTCAATATAGAGAACTTACTGCAGGAATATGTAAATTTGCTGAACTCTTTCAGAAATTTTCATTCTCGCCTGAAAATTGCATAGAAGAATAGATTATTTGGCTTCTCTTTGGACTCCACTTAATTTTTTGTTTCTTCTATTCTTTTCCCCTTCCATTGTTCCATTTGGCTTTCATATTTCATTTTTGAATCCTGAAGGTTTCTTTCAGTCTTGAAGTGTGTAACATCCTTGAAAGATTCTTACAGGTAAATATTCTTCATATAATTTGATTTCTTTATTACCTTTAATTCTGTGATTGGAAATAAGGGGTTTAGCAGAAAACAGCTTGCACAAAGAAGTGATTGTTCCCTAGGACTCAGATCCCAAGCTTATTTAAGCATAGTCCCTAAGATAAGATTTTCTTTGATGCCTACTTTTTAATAGTTATTCTTCATAATTATCAAAAGAGATGATGGCACAGTAATCACTGGATATAATTTTATCTTTCCCTCACCTTCACAGCAGTGGCCATTGCTCCACTCCCAGATCAACTGACAATCTTATGTCTCATATTTGTAGACATGTATAGATGAACGGTCACTCAATGACAATTGATAGTTTCGAAGGAGGAAGCCACATATATTTCAGCAAAAGAGAACTCCAAAAGAGTTGGAGTAGCTCAATGATGCTTTCTTTTTTTAATTAACCCTTTTTTAGAGCAAAAAGGAAAACCTGGTTGATAATAAAATAATAAATACTAATGTCTAAGGAAGCTCAAACTTTTCTCAATGGTTGAATAATAATACTTAATATTTATTGAGTGTTTGCTATGTGAAGAGCACTCTTCAAAATATTTTATGTGTAATTGCTCATTTAATCCTCATAATTACCTACAGACAATGTTCCTATAAAATGTAATTTACATATCAGAAAATGAAACCATAGAACTACCGAAATTTTGCTACAGTGCTACAAATATTAAGTGATAGATCCAAATTTAAACTCAGGCAGTCTGACTCTAGGGTCTATGCTTTTAATCATCACAACATACTGTCTCTATTACTGTGTCGAAAGAAGTAAACCTGCCTGTTCTAACTCATGCACTAAATGAAAATTGAAGTTAGTTTTAAACTGATATCCTTATATCAAATCTGGCACATTAAGATTTTGGAAAATAATGATATTATTTACTCCAATCTTCTTCCTAAGTTTCACCATCTCTGACGCATTTCCATCTCTTAGAAGGAATTGTTTATTGAAGAGTGCTCTAGCCCAGTGATGCAGAATTTCCAATCTCTGGCCCTCGCTCTTTGATTGCCGAGCTATGCAACCCTGGACTGGCTAAATGGCCTGAAATAATAAAGTCCTTTTCAATATAATTGAGAGAGAGTGAATTATTAACATATTTGAAAAGGCTATGAGAATTAAATTAGATATGAAAGTTCATTGAAAATTACAAGATGAAAATATGTTAATACCAGATATTCACATCTACTCAGAATTCAATTAATTTACCTAGAAACAGAAGAAAGGTAGAAAATAAACTTTGAGTAATAATGCAGAATCCACAATTTCTATGGTATTTATATTTCATTCTCTGTGTCTCTAAATGTATGCAAAGTTTTAGTAAAGACATTTCGTTTTATTGAAAACCTGGAACAAATTGAGGAAAGAGCAGGAGGGTAAGACTCTTGTAATGTTGTTAGATCAGGTTCTGAGATGGAGGATATGGATAGAAAATGGAAATACATGTTAAATCTGAAGGTATTTAAAAGCTGAGCTTGTACAGGACATGGAATCATTTAAGAGTTTAAGCAAGAAGGAAACATAATACAAAATCTATTTTATATATATAACTCTTGCAGTGGTTTATGGATAGATTTTTTAGCATGTTTGAAAGTAGGGTGAGGATTGACTGGAGGGAGGGAGGCCAATTATGAGGTTCAACTGAGGAAAAAGAGGGATGAAATTAAGTAATGGAATGGCAGTGACAAAAAAGAGTAAACCTTGGATATCAGCCACATTTCCATATAGAATAAAATAGGTGACTTCATTGACTCACAACTGTTATATTTCCAACATCAGAACAGTGAAATAACAAGATGGTGATGATGTTGAGGCTGTAAGAAAAAAGTCATTTAACAATTATAATTTGACGAGTAAGGTACTACATTATCCTATCATAGATGGTGAAAGTGAAACTCAGTGATTAATTAGCCTGCCCAAGGTTTCACAACTACTGAGTGACAGAGTTATGATTCAGTCACTTACATAACTAAATCAGAATCGTTCTTCTTTCTATTTTATTAGTGGATTTCAAAAAACTCTAAGGACTTCCTTTGTTCCTCAGAGGCAAAGCCACATTTCAAGATAAGAAATTCAGAACTTCTGCTCCTCTGTCTATACAAGGCTTCACTTGGAAGAGCAATGGTTTTATTTGTTTTGGAAATAAACGAAAACAACACAGATGGGAAAAAAGACCATTTATTAAGACTTTGCTCTTTAGTAGTATGGTTGACCACCATCACTTGACATTGGTGGAAGATGAGAGAGTTGAAGAAAGTAAGAGTGAAACCCAGGCCTAGAATTCAGCAGCTGGTTTCATGGTGGTACCATTTGATGTGAAAACAATAGCTTTAAGGCACAGACATAGCAAATTATCAAATTAACAAAATAAAAGTGAAACCTACGCATTATATTACTCTAACTCTGGATATGTCTAGGTACTATCAGGATGCCCAAGTGGGTTTAGAATTACTGTTCTATTTATTTCGATCATTTTATTTTTATTTTTTGTTAAAATTGAGATGATTATTAACATTGCCATGATTACTCTGCCACAATTTCAAAGTCTAGGAGTGCCACAGAGAATGGAGGTGGAGAACTGCACGGCGAAGACTGAGTTCTTTCTCTTGGGATTTAGTGACCATCCAGAACTTCAGAGTGTTCTTTTTGCTGTGTTTTTCTTCATCTACTCTGTTACCCTCATGTGGAACCTTGGGATGATTTTATTAATCACAGTCAGTTCCTACTTGCACGTCCCTATGTACTTTTTCCTCTGCATATTGTCCTTCATAGATTCGTGTTCCTCCTCCGTTATTGCCCCCAAATTACTTGTGGATTTGCTTTCTGATAAGAAGACCATTTCTTACAATGGCTGTGCCACACAGTTTTATTTTTGCTGCTCTTTCATTGACGTGTTGTCTTTCCTCTTGGCTGCCATGGCTTATGACCGGTACATAGCAATCTGCAACCCCCTGCTTTATACTGTTATTATGTCCAAGAGGATTTGCTGCCACTTTGCAATTGGAGCATTTCTAGGGGGCACCATGAGCTCAATTATTCACACCACTAACACCTTCCATCTGTCTTTCTGCTCCAAAGAAATTAACCATTTCTTTTGTGATATCTCCCCACTCTTATCTCTGTCCTGCACTGACACTTACATACATGACATTGTTCTGGTGGTCTTTGCTAGTTTGGTGGAGACCATCTGCCTTCTAATGGGTCTTCTCTCTTATGTCTGCATCATAGCAGCTATTCTTAAAACAGGTTCTGCTGAGGGAAGAAGAAAGGGGTTCTCCACTTGTGCTTCCCACCTGACCGTGGTCACCATTTACCATGGTACCCTGATCTTCATTTATTTGCAGCCTACCACTGGTCATTCACTGGATATGGACAAAGTGACCTCTGTGTTCTATACATTGATTATACCTATGCTGAACCCCCTAATTTACAGTCTAAGGAACAAAGATGTCAAAAATGCCTTTAGGAAATTGATTAGCCAACAATTGCTTTCTTAAAGTATGAAACGAAGCTTGACAACTTTACAGCCTTTCTGTTCCTTGGCCTTTGATTCTAACTGATGAAAAAAACCAGTTTAATGTGAATGTTCCCCAATTCTGTGGGTAATGAGGTCTCAACCACAGATTAGGGTCAGAATCTAATGTCTGAACCAGGCCTGCTCATATCATCTGTATTATGTTTAATTCTTCATCATTTTAAAGTTGAAATTTTTATAACACACCTTCATTGTTGGTAGAAGTGTAAATTATTGTTGTCTATAGAGGATAACGTCTAACATTTTCTATGAGGATAATTTTTCTAACACATGAAATTTAAATATCTGTGCGCCATTTAAACTAGAAATTCTCTTCTAGGAATTTAATCTATAAAAGTTCACTACTTTCAAAAGTATTTGTTACATCATATTTTGTAGCAGCAAATTATTTCAAACAATCTAAATGTTTATTAATAGGGAACTGATTAAAAAATAAAGTTGATTTTTTAAATATTTATTCCATAAGTAGATTTACTGTGCACATAATGTTCTATATTTCAGATTCTTACTCCTTCTCTCTCCCTAGCCTAAATTTTACCACAATTACTCCCAATATTGACTAGACCATTGATATATCACAACTCTCTTTTTGTGAAAGGAAATAAATACAATTCACTGAGACTCATTTTCCATTAATTGTTTCCATGTGAATACATGCACACTGTACCTTAGCTGTTCAAACTCTACTCACTCTAAAACCCCTTCCTTAAATATCAACTCCTATGTGATTTTTTCCTGACAGCTGATTCAATTATAGACAACATCTCAAATTATAAACCTCACTAGAATCTCTTGTGCTTTTTTTAAGACTCTCAGCATTTTCTGTCTAATCACGCAGTTAGTTGTGTCTGTTCTATTCCTTTACTATGCTTGCTATTTAATTATTATTCTTGATTTGATTCCTTGCCTCTTTATCATACTATCTTCCCCAGTGTAGATACTGAGTAAATTTTTATGAAATAAACATGAGTATGTTTACTATGGTTTGTGCATAATTTAGATTATATGCCAGTAATAGACAGGAACTATATTTTTCTCTTTTAGCATTTTTGGATCATCTCCAAAGGGGTACTATATATGCACATGACTATTACAAGATATCTTCAAGTATAGTGACTTTTTCAAAAACAATTTTCAGGGGCCAGCCTCATTGCATAGTAGTTAAGTTTGGCATGCTGTGCTTCCGTGGCCTGAGTTCATGGATTTTGATGCCGGGCACAAACCTACACCACTCATCAGCCAAGCTGTGTTGGTGACTCACACACAAAATAGAGGAAGATTGGCACAGATGTTAGCCTAGGGCCTTCCTCAAACAAAAAGAGGAAGATTGGCACACATGTTAGCCTAGGGCCTTCCTCAAACAAAAAGAGGAAGATTGGCACACATGTTAGCCTAGGGCCTTCCTCAAACAAAAAGAGGAAGATTGGCGCAGATGTTAGCCTAGGGCCTTCCTCAAACAAAAAGAGGAAGATTGGCACAGATGTTAGCCTAGGGCCTTTCTCAAACAAAAAGAGGAAGATTGGCAATGGATGTTAGCCCAGAGTGAATCTTCCTCAACAACAACAACAAAAAACAATTTTCAAATATCAACTATATAAAAGTATAGCTCTTAGGATATTTTCTCAAGAATATATTCAGTCTGAAATCTCTTTATTTAGGCAAACAACTAAAATTTCAGAGGGAGGCTATCCTCTGAGAGGCAGAGATGGGAACTGAAACCAACAAATGGTGAAATGATAGTTTGGTCAGCTTCTAGGACATGACCCATAGAGAAGGTATGGCTGGAAAGTCTGAAGTTAAAGTCCTAACACAAAAAAGTGAGTTTGAGTAGTGAGAAAAAGAATGAACTAGAGATTAAAACGCTCTGGCAATAATAAGATATGCTGGGTTCTAACTCTAGGCCACAGTTCCATTTATCACAGTGGAACCAACTTGACCAGAAGAGTTTTGTCCATCCAGATCAGTGGTGAACTAAGGCTCTGGTGAGTGTGAGTTTTCAATAGGGAAGAACAGAATGGCAGCTTGAGGGTGATGAGAACCAAACACTTCTTCCTAAGTATTGAGCAGAAAATATTCTCTGAAGTGCATGGGATCATCACAATAGGAGGATGTTTGTTCCTTTGCAGCTAAGTGTACCATTTCAGCCATGGCCCTTGAGATAGGACCATACAGAATAACATAAAATGAATAACTCTGGGGTTGACGTTATAAGCTCATTTCATGGCAATGTGGGGTCCTAACCTTAGATCAGAACAGCATCTGGTCTGGAAGTTGGAATGGTGTGGCCAACATGGGTAACTGTGAAGAAACATGCTCAATTGTAACCAAGAGTGAAGGCATGGTCAGGAAAAAGAAATCCTAAAGTAAATTGGCTGAGAGCTCCAAACATGACTAGAGGCTAGGATCTGCACCTGGACTCTGACAGATCAGGTGAGCAGGCTCTAAAGTGGACAAAGATGGATCCTGGAGACTTCAGTTCATGACATGATGCCATGAATGATTCCTTCTTTTCTTTTAGCATCAGAGATTTTGTCCCTGATAGGGAATTAGTTGGCTATGGTCCCAGAGCTAACAGGTAAATGATATTATATAGATTTGAACTCAGGACTGTCTCACTTCAAAGTCTGGTTCCTACTGTAGACTCTTTCCCATCTTTATCATTTTCCTAAAATGAATAAAAAACAAAAACAAAACACTCTGCTTTCCTAACCATCTGTAAAGGCTATTAAGTCAAAGTTTTTAAGCGAAAAGGTAAAAAGGAAAAGAAGAATATATTTTCCTTACACATTTATGTGAAAGATGGCCAATGAGGTTAATTTTACATAAAATATGCCTAATTTTTATAGATATGAATATATTTAATGTATTTTTAATAAAGTACATTGAGTTGGAAAGAGGTTTGGACAGTGATTGATAGGTCCTGGTGTGTGACATATTTTATGAAAAACAAATAAATCATTTAAGGTTATAAAAGAAAATGTTTATGAGAAAATGAAATATTTTTGTCTAAAACTGTTCAATTTGTAATATAAGACAAATTACTTGCTAAAAATTGCATGTTCTAATATGTGTTTTCATTCCTATTATGTTTTGACTGTATAACACTCAGCACATTTTATACTCTAAAGAGATATATAAATTAGGGAAGATGACCTGAATGAAAAACCTGTATAGCCCATTGATCTTTCCTCCTGGAAACCGGAAAGAGTGCTCCCATGTTCCTTTCATGACGACAACCTAAAATAAAGTGAATACTCTTGAGAAGCTAAAATTGTGTTATGTTTTTCACAACTGGATTAATTACCACTTGATTACAGCGTGAACAACATATTCAATTAACTTAATGAAGATTTTGGAATAGATTGCAGGATTACCAAGCATCCAACCACTCAGAAATGACCACTATTAAAATTTTGTTTGCAATATGATTTCAGTTTATTTCACAGATACACAGAAAGCCAATATAAATCATTACAAATGGAACTCTAAAAAAATACTTTTCATTCTTTTTCCTGGGAACATATATTTATGTCAATAACTCTTCCTTAACAACTTAAATATAATCAATTGGGCACTTTAAGTTTTCTTTTTTTATTTTAACTAGTATAATGCTATGAACACATAGGAGAAATGGAATCCTCTTCTCCAGTTCCCTTTGAGAAAGAAGGTCCAGATACATTACCAGTAACTTTCATTCAAGCAGTTTCTGTAAAGTTGTCAATAGCACCAAATCTGTTCTCCTGAGTGAGGGCAAGAAGGGAAATCCACAGGCTGAAGTGAAGACTGTGGGGTGCAATACAAATCCAGAGCTGCTGATCCTGGGGATGTCTGTTGATGTAATTGAGGAAGAATGCTGCAGAGTACTCTGAGAAGATTTTTAAATCGAAGAATCTCTGTCCCAGATTCTTATTTCAGCCAAGGCCAAAAGATAACAAGTGCAGACGGATATAATCTAAAATGAACGTACTTGAATAAAATTAAAGAAAGTAGTTCTTTTCTTGGTAAATTTTAAAAAGTTCATTTTTCCATCAGTTTTTCAGGCTACTTCCATTCATTCATTCAATAAATATTTTTAAATGGCATCTTAGAGCTGAGCATTGTAAATAGCAAAGCAGAAAAATGGTTAACAAGACAGCCAAGGGCCATGCCGTTATGGAACTTTTAGTCGAGGGAAGGAGATTTCTTTTTTATTCTTATTTATTCATTTACTAATTATAGATTTCTGAGTGTTATGATGATACACTTACAGAGCGACACTAGTACATCGGAAGGAGGCACCCAAACCTAATTTAACCCACTAACGTTCCCTTCTGTCTCAACAAGTTTATTAAACTCATTGTTTAAAGACAAATTGGAATGTTGATGAGGGTAAGTTGACTAGAAATGGGGACATAGTTTCTACGCCCATTTTATATCACAGAGGCATACCCATGAACAAAGAAGAGAGGTATAAAACTATGCTTTTTGCAAAATCAAAGTGAACCTATTAGTACTCATCCTTAGTTTGGAGAGAAGAGTAAGATAAGTCATGACTTCTTTCTACATTCAATTTAAGCACAAAGGTAAGTAACAGGAAATATCCAGAAGATTGTACTGGTGAGACTACAGAAATCCATGTCAAAGTCCTTGGACTTTAGGTCTCAAAACCTTTAAATAAATACTTTTATGTGAACACCTGAAATCGCCCAGAACATAATTTAGTGTTAATTACTTTTTCAGGGCACCATTCGCATCCTTATTCCTTAAGCTATAGATCAGTGGGTTTAACAGAGACTAAAACTGTGTAGAAAACGGAGGCCATTTTGTCTGTGCCCATGGAGTAACTTGAGCTAGGTCTCAAATACATCAACAGAAGTGTGCCATAAAATATAGCCACAGTGGCTAAGCGGGAGGTGTGTGTAGTGAAGGCTTTCCTTGGCTGAGTTCATTCTAAGATGGTAGTTATGATGTAGCTGTAGAATTATTCTCTACCTATTTGTGAATTTTCCTGTTTTCTTCTTCTATGTGTTTTCTAGTTTCCTATCATTGTGTGCTTGGTATGATTTTAAACTTCTGTGGCATTTCTGAATGGAAGCTCTGTTGGCTATCAGAGCTGGGATTTTTGGGGGCATGTTCCTCAAGTAGCAACCACAAAAGCTGAGGTGCAGATGCACGTACAAGCTCCTTCCAGGGATATACTTGCGACTTGGAGGGGGCAAGAGTGAGAAAGTGGCAGAGGTGTCCACATGTTTTTCTGGGCTCCAGGGAGGATCTCAGTCAGCCACAAGACGCATGCTAAATTAGCAGCCTGTCCCTCAGGCAGCAGCTTTTAATGTATGCATATAGAATCCATTCAGGGAAAGACTTAGAGATAGGCTTTTCTGCCCTCTATCTGTGCTCTGAACTCTGGTGTGATAGCTGCAACTATTTATGGCTTCTCTTAATAACTACTTTTTTATTTGCTACACTCTTGTGGGCCTTGTGGAAACAAGCCCCATTGGCTCTCAGGGCTAGAGGATTTGGAGATCTGCCCCTCTGTTGAGAGTCTTAGATGTTGGGACTCTAGTTGTGGGGTCCAAACCCTTTACTTCTGAGGGAGAAACTGAGAGTCAGAGGTTTCCTTCCAATTGTATGCCCCTGTGCTGCAGGTTGGATTTATTACAACAATTTATCTTAGTTTTGCCTAGCCAATTCAGTATGGATATTTTTTCATTCTTCTGATGTGTAGGAGTCACTTGCTAGTTTCTCGATTTCCTTCAGAGGAAATTGTACCATGTGTAGCTGTTCATTTGGTGTGTCCACAGGGAAAGGGCAGTTCAGGAGCTTCCTATTTCACCATCATTAAAGACTTCCCTTTAATCCCCCAAATGCTTTATTTGGACAATAATATTTTCCATCAGTCACTGGGGACATGTGAGAAGGATGTGATGTAGAGAGACTAAGAAGGGGGAGAGGATGATGAAAATTGAAGTAGACAGGCTAGAAAACATCAAAAGCTTTGGATGTGGTATTCCCTATTTATGTAGAACATCAGGATAAAAGAGTCATTATAGGATATCTGCCCAAGCATCTATTTCAGTCATGTATCTCCTAAAAATAGTCCCTATAATGTATTATTCAACCTAACAAATTCAGGAAGAGGAAGCCCACAATTAATTCAGTCAATTCTAAGTTTGGAATTTCAGTTTTGAGCTTAAAATTCTCTTGTCTTTAATTCAAACCCTCTCATTCTGATAAAACTGTTAATATGCAGATAAAATCAGTCTTCAGATTTTACAATATATATTTGTCATAAGGAAGGGAGGTAAGTTAATTAGATGACACATTTACATCCTCTAAATTAGCAGCAATCAACGGAAATCCCATTTTTCTTAGACAATAAATTTCAAACAATGTTTTCTACCATGCTGCTACTCATAAGTAACAATTCCAGAAGAGTATGTATTAATTGAGGAAATATAGTTCAGCTGAAAATCCTTAAAGCCTTTTGTCAAAAAAAAAAAAAAAGAAAGAAACAGTGTCCATAGGATGTTTTCCATCATAATACTATGTGATAGGTCACAATGTCCCTTAGAAAATCAGAGAATCTTTTTGGGCTTTACTTCCATTTTGAAATGTTTTCCCACAAAGGCATTTTACAATGGCAGCTAAAAAATCCAAGACATTCAGTGGCCGTTGATTTCTATAGTTGTAATGGATAATAAAGACTGACCTTGAGTCTTCCAAGGTCTGTCAAATATATGACCATATCCGTGTTGTCTCAACATGTGGATTCAGTGCTTTAACCATCAGAAGCCATAACAGAGACAGATGAAATAGATAAATATCAAAAACACACATAGACAAATGCTCTTTACTTCAAGTGTAATTAACATATATGTCTTTACAGATCTATTACTTTAGTATCCACAATCACTTTATGTACTTTCCTAAAAGTTATAAAATATATATATATATATATTCAAGCTGCATACCACAACTTAGTTAATTTTATGTTACTGACAACTAATAAAAGCAGTCAAAAATGTTATGCACAGTTTTACTTTATTGTATACATGTTTGTTTTGCCTTTTGATGTCCCAAACACTATGCAGGAGCTTTGGATAACAAGGATGGAATTCTCAGTCCTTGAGCAAAGATTGTTCACAATTTCATATTAGAGGCATTAATTTAATAAACAGGGTGATATTAAAAGAATGCTTAAAGGAGATAGTTGTCTGTGAACTGAAAAAAGGCATTTAACTAGAGCTGAGAAAGGTGAGGAATGGAAGAGAAGCTTCCTGGAGGAAGTGATGGAGGAGCTGATAGTAAATAATTACAGCACAAGTGCTGGCCCCATGGCCGAGTGGTTAAGTTCGCGCACTCTCCTTCGGTGGCCCAGAGTTCAGATCCTGGGCACGGACATGGCACTGTTCAGTAGGCCATGTTGAGGCAGTGTCCCACATGCCACAACTAGAAGGAACCATAACTAAAATACACAACTATGTACTGAGGGGATATGGGGAGAAAATAAAAGCAGGGGAAAAAAAAAGAAGATTGGCAACAGATTTTAGTTCAGGTGCCAATCTTTACAAAAATAAAATAAATAAAATAATTACAGCACAATGATGTAATTTACCAAGGCACTTTACATGGCTCTTTATAACCTATCCTTGGGATTCTTTAATGCTAAAATGTTACGAAACTGGCCACCTCAAGACTTCTGTAACTGTCAGACCCTCTTCCTAGAATCCTTTCTGTTCCCCAAACTGCACTTTTTTTTTTTTTGAGATCTAAGACTATTTAAATATTCATCTCCATCCAGGGAAGCTTTTCTTCTACTGACTAGATTTTGATATTTTTTCTAGATTTTTAACCTCCAGTTTTTTACTTTATGAAAGTTTTGAGCCTTAATATGAATTATTTGAGTCTTTAGTTAATTAAAGTTTATTTACTTTTCTAGACTCTAGGATTCATTTGTATAGAAACTACTGGATTCATCATGAACTCCAAAGCATCTAGATGCGCAAAGAGAACATAGTGATATTTAATACATAAATACAGATACTCATTTATTTAAATGTGAGAAAATTATGTCTCTCTTGTATCATATTATATAATTTTATGAAAACAACAATCATTAAATGCATGTGAGTGTGTGTGTGTACACATAATATACGTACTTAAAACAATCTTTTATTTTTCAATTTTTCTAGGGCCTCTTTCACATCTTTGTTCCGTAGGCTATAAATCAGAGGGTTTAACATGGGAATCACAAGGGTGTAAAATAATGAGGTTATTTTGTCTTGATCTAAGGAGTATAAAGAACTCGGTCTAAAATATGTAAAGAGCATAGTTCCCTGGAAAATTGCTACAGCAGTTAAGTGGGAGGAGCAGGTGGAGAAAGCTTTGAACCTCCCTTCAGCTGAGTGGATCTTCAAGACTGATATGATAATATAACAATAAGAGACAAGAACCCCTGAAATGGTGCTCAGTTCAATGAAGCCAAAAACAGTGAATAATACCAACACATTGACTTGTGTATCAGTGCAGGAAAGGAGGAAAAGTGGTGGTAAATCACAGAAGAAATGATTAATCTCATTTGACCCACAGAAACATAAGCGGAACGTTAATGTGGTGTGTATCAAAGCATCTGCCATTCCCACCAGATAAACCCCGGCCATGAGCAGAGAGCACACTCTATTGGACATGTTGACTGCATAGAGCAATGGGTTTCTAATGGCCTTGTATCTATCAAAGGCCATCACGGCCAATAATAGACACTCAGAATCTGCAAAGGTACACGAGATGAAGAATTGCAGAGCACAGCCAAGGAAGGGGATTGATTTGTTCTTGGCAAATACGTCCACCAACATCTTGGGACCAATTGCTGTGGAATAACAGAGGTCACAGAATGAGAGGTGGCTGAGGAAAAAGTACATCGGTGTGTGCAGTTGGGAATCCATTCTAATTAAAATGATCATTCCAAGATTTCCCAAAAGATTAATGAGATAAACAACTAGAAACATAGTAAACAGGATCACTTTCATCCCAGCGTTATTGGAAATTCCCAAGAAAATGAATCCATTCAAGGAGGAGCAATTTTCGCCAACCATTCCTCTTTGTTCTTACCTAAATTTATGAAGAAATAATCCAAAAAATGATAGATACATTTTAACTTTTCTGGACATCCACATATATCTGAAAGGCAGAATACAGTTTCTTTCTATTTGTTTTCTAATACTCAAAAAATTATCCAGTCATGTACCCAGTCTTTAAAGAAGGATTGCTATATATTTGATAATGGTAAAAAATAAATAGAGACAGATATTGGAAAATTTTTATCTGAGTTACATATCATTCATGATCTATGTGATTTTGTACAAGGTTTATTTCTCCAGGCTTTAACTTTCTTATCTATGACAGTAGATTTAGATGAATTAATATCACAATTCTGCATTCAATATAATATGGAATAGACAACAATATTAGTGGAACCAGGTTGTAAGATGTAGGACTGAGCATTTTCTAAGCCTGAAAATAGTCCAATGGAAGCAAAAAATGATTACCATTGTTATGTTCCTCAAAAAATATGATTGGCTTAAAAGACTTGATGTTAATTCTAGAAACAATGAATACCATTACCTAATAATAATGAAATGATTACTTTACTGTTCCTGCTCTGTTACCTTTAGTTTTTGGTGAGACATGAAATAAGCATTAAACCTTTCCTCTAGAAATCTGTTATTACTCTGTCGCAATACTCATTCCCTGTTTGTGGGAGTTGTCTGGTGCCAACAGATGACCCTCTTGACCAAAGAAAAGTGCTAAAAAGAAGTGAGAATGATAGAATGTAACACATGCATTTGCATCTCTTTGGTTTTTCTATAGATGCTTAAATTTTAAAAATGTAAACAGGATGAGGGACAATAAACGTTCCTGAGACATATAGGCTTCTCTTCTTTATGGATGTGTATATTTATGTGTATGTCATGTGTTTGCATGTATATATGTCTTTGTTGATATATGAGAATAGGAATGTTGCTGATTTATTTTTTTCTTAGAGTTAAGTAAATATAGCATGTGGTTCACATGGAGGTGAGTACGCATGTTGCTATTTGTAAGGTGCTATCTAAATTATTTCTGAAATAAAAAAACTTAAATTCATGTACATACTTCCCCAGTGATAAACAGTTTTCCTGTGACCCTGGATTAAAATAAAATCATTAAAATGTTATTTTGTGGGTCCTAATAATTTCAGTCAGTTCAGTTCTGAGAAAAAATATAATTTTTTGATGATAGGCTGCTCAGTTTATTAAACTGCGTAAGCAGATGTAAAGTCAATCATTTACAAATTTCTCTTTTTTCAAAAATATCCCCACTATTTCTTAAATTTGGAGACTCAGGAACCTACCTGAGAGGAGCAGTGCTTTCTGTACTCGCTACATGTAGCTGAAAAGTAGGCAGATGGCACTTTATTTTACCAGGTGGCATTTTATTTTACCAGGTAGCATTTGGGACTTAAATCTCTGAAGCTTCCACCCTCAGGCTTCAGTGTATGCTAACATGGGATTAATTATATTCCTTGTTCTGTATTTTCCCCTGTGAGTACAGCAACAACTTTAGCACAAACCGAAGCTTATTTCTTCACTATTGTCAACACGTTCATCTGACAGTAATAGAAGTGAAAATTACTTTTTTGTTGAGCTTGACATTGACACTGAATCTATACTCTCTGTCTCCAGTCAAAGCAGCAATTCAATAAAATACAAAATGATCCTCTACTTAGTAATTTCCATAGCCTTTCTATTTTTCATTTTGTTTCTCTCATTTTTGAAGCATTATCTTTCACCACCTCATTTAGGAATATTGCTATTCTTTGATGCTACTATTTTTATTGAGACATAATTTTATATACTATAAAATTTACCCTTTCTATGTATGCACTCCTTTAGTTTTTGTATTTTCACAAAATTGTGCAGCCATCACCACTATCTAATTCCAAAACATTTTTCCTCATCTTAGTAAGTAACTCATACTCATTACCATGCAACTCCTCTTCTTGCCTCCCCACTACTCCTGGCAACCACCAATCTGCTTCCTGACTATAGGAGATTGTTTATACTGGGTAACTCATATCTTGGCATTATATATTATATGGGGTGTTTTATTCTCATTAGTGGTCTTCTTTTACTTAGCATAGTGTTTTTAAGGTTCATCCATGTTTTAGCAGTTTCTGAATTTCTTTTTATATGGCTGAATTATATTTCAATTTTTGAATGTGGCACATTATCTATTCATCAGTTAATGGCCATTTAGGTCTTCTCTACTTTTTAGTTGGTATTAATAATGGTGATTAAACATTCCTGTCAATGGAAACTATAAAGGTCACTTTCTTCAACAAGCATTGTCTCATTCCAATCCCCAAAATGCATCTCATCCATCCACACTTTGTTGATTTTATGACTCTATCACATTCTCTACATTTAGTAGACTATTTTTTAAATTATGTTCATTTTATTCATATAAAAATCTCTATTACATTTAAGGGTTTATAAATACATTCAATTTTTAATTTTATATTCCCCAAAGTCCCTAG
Organism: Equus quagga; assembly: GCF_021613505.1. Lineage (NCBI taxonomy): Eukaryota > Metazoa > Chordata > Mammalia > Perissodactyla > Equidae > Equus > Equus quagga. The sequence goes on from NW_025798977.1 coordinate 23,693, forward strand.
AACAAGGATTTGCAAAGGTAATTGTACCCTAAATATCTAATGTTAAATATTTTAAGTTTCTTGAAGTGGAGGCTGGAGTATGAATAGCAATACACTAGCTTTGGGAATTTTTATCTGCTAATATAGTTCCTATGTGTAGGGATGATTCAGTCAAAAATTTTTCCATGGATAATCATTTTTCTGGGATACGTTTAGTTTGCTACTATCCATACTAGTTCTTTAAGTAATTGAGAATAGCAGTAAGTTTGAATTTCATATCCTCCCCAAATACTTCCCAAGAGATGACAATGGAATTCTCCATACTTCTTAAACCTTGATTATCCATCTTGGAATCTGTTGTGACTGGGCTACTTCCCAAGGTCCCAGAGCTAACTCTGCTTTCACAAACACAATAACGATTGAAACGCCTGTCACTCTTCCTTCTATGTGGTTGCTGTTCCAGTGCTGCTTCATTCAGTGGCTTTGTAAGTATGTGCAAAACAAAGAATAAAAAGGTTGCACATTTTCTCATGTATTTACTTAAAGTGTTAAAAACTCTTAATAAAAGAATCTGGAAGGGGAAACCTCAAAGTTCTGCAATGGACTATGATAGTTTGGGCAATTAAAGACGACTGCACACATCATTACACCGTTTTCCTTAGAGGCATAGTTCCTATATATCCTCCTGTTGAACTTGTGCTTTCCTTCAACCACTTTGACTAACAGAAGTAAGCAGAAATGCTATATGTCTCTGTTGAGAGCTTCCAAGTAGGAAGTCCAACTATCCTTCTGGATAAACCATATGACCGACTCTGAGCCTACATGGAAGGGTACCAGCTGAGTCGATCTTTCTAGGCATTCTCATCCTGGTGCCAGTTATGAAAGACCTTATAGCCTGTCTCAACTTTCAGTTGAATACTTCATTGTGACCTCAGTCAACATAAAGAAGATAGAATAATTGACCAATGATCACTGTTTTAAGCCATGCAACGTTTATACAGTAAAACGCAACCAGAATAGTATACAGAGAATATAACCAGAGAGAAACTTTATTTCAGAAAGCATTTATTTTTACTATCATGTAGTTTTTCATGCACACACACAGATATATATATTCGATTAAAAAAAGGAAGCTTGTTTCTAGACTCAATTCTTTAACTATCTTTTTGTCTTTGATTCATCAGAATACCATCCAAATTTTCTATTTCTAAGTTTCCTTAGCAGAACTAATGAGTCTAGAAAGTTCAAACTAAAATTTCCAGTACTAAATGGCTATGAAGAAATCCCAAAAGCAACGAATGAAAGCCTAACACATTCTGAGATGAGTACCAAAAATCAACCCTAAATTGCATTAATAGTGAGAATAGGTGTGGTTTGCAAGAATATCTGGATTCTATTAACAATTTTGGAAATGGACAATGGGAAAAATGTACTGACCTTACACCTGCGGTATACACTCACTTTTACAATGACGGCTGATTCACAAATATCAAAGTTATCACTATTCATCATATAGTTTCCTCTCTGTTTAGTGAGTCAAAACAAGAATTTCTATAAATAAGAATGTATGATGCACTTAAGTTTCCTTAACAATTATTTTATTAACTCCTTACAAGAAATGAGTGATACTGCAATAGCAGTTCAGATACGTGTTATATTCAATGGTAAACTAGTAACATGAGGAACGTTGGCGATAGAGAAGTGTCCCCAGAACACTGATGTGTATATAGTATGGCAATTTTATCATGTGGCCTAAAAAGAAAAAATAATGTCAGTAAGCCACATTGTTTACCCTCCAGGAACACAATGCAGTATGTGTATATATGTATGCAGTCTTTGTAAGTGTGTGTGTGTTTCTATATGCATGGACACACATATTGAATTGAGGTGAAAGAAGATTGGTTGTATTAGATTTGGTATCCTGTTTCTGTAGCAACTGTTACAGTATTCGTTCAATTTTGCTTAATAATTGGTAGGGATAATATTTATAGTCAATTTTATAGCATGTACACACACACGTGCACAAACATACACAAACACACACACACACCTATGGAACATTTTCTATATAGTGCTCCATGTATGTGTGCATGCTTGTGCAAACTAAAAATAAACTTTTTGCTAAAATATGGCAGAAAAAAACAGTAAGAAGATATATTAAGATTTCCTACGCAAATCAGACAGGTGCATCCTGAATTCAAATCAAACATCATTTATGGACATAATTTAACACCTAGCAATTGCTTTTAAAGTTTGTAAATATTCATAAGACATAATATCATCATCAAACTCCTATTCTGAGTTCAGATCTTTTTTATGAAATGTGTTACATACCTCCAGAGAAAAGTCTACTTGAATGGAAAATGACTAATACTGTATTATATTTATTACTACTGAACACTTGAACATTACTAACATTTGTGTGGAAAAAAAAATGAGGTGGAGATGGCTGAATTGCCCAATTCCGGGGAGTAAATAGAAAATAAAAAAATGTAGTGGCTCCTGAAATTGTGCAACATGGCAACTCTCCAGGATACCCTCCATATTGGTCACATTCTGAGTGAATCAAGAGAGACTACTTCAAAGAATAGATTACCATGCTTCACATTATGTTCCCAATATTAAGATACCAAATGTACTCCTGTGAGAGATATTTTATTAAGAGCTCAAACAATATAACTAATTGCTAATAATTACATACCATTTAAACTTAAGATACTGATGCATTTGTGTATTCAAGATGCTTGCTATCACTGTTTAGTTCTCTGGTACACATTTGAGGATGTAGAATTTTCCTTGGTCTTTTCAAATTAGTTTTCCCCTCAGTTGCTTTCATGTCTTCAGGGATGTGAAAATCCCTTAGATTACATTTTGTTCAAACAGGATGTAACTGTAGCTTCTTATACAGGGCTGCTTTTCCAGACCCTGTAGACTAACTTCCCTTCACTCTACCCCCTCCCAATGATGTAAACCTGAGTCTGTGGAGCTACAATATTATTATAAACTGCATAACTTAATTTAACTCTCAAATGGATCTGTTTCACTAAGAATAGAATTCTTAAATAATTGAAAAAAGACAATCTGTAGGAGAAATTTTATACATCAGATACAAGCGAGAAAACTTCATATGTAAGGGTTTTCAGATGACACTAAAGCAATGCTATGTAGGCATATGACTACCTAGAAGATCACATTCTTCAGAAAATAGTTGTCTGTCCCTGAAACATTAAGCATTATGACACAGATTTTATTTCCTGATAGTGGCCCCAAAACACAGTTTCCCTGCCGCTGGAGGAAAGATTAGAAATGCCTGTGGGTGGATAAAAACATTGTTGTTCTGCAAGCAAGACAGCACTTTGAGTAAGATGAAGATTAATTATATACTGAGCTATTCAAGGAAATTAGGCACTATATTAATTTTACAAATATATTATGAACACATTGTGTACAAGGAACTGATAAATTAAAAAAAATATATATCTTATCATTGCCTACAATCTGATAGTGAATAGACTTTGTTTTGTGGAAATTTGTTTATAGTGTAATATGCATATGGAAAACTTTCACTGAAGAAAGTATACTGCAACTAAATTTTCAGAGCTGAAAAGATCCCCCCACCCAACCAGGCCAAAAACACATTAGTAGCATCTTAGAAATCATCCCCACACCCATCACAAATTGATGTACAGCATGATAGGTTAGTTTTCATGTTTTTGAGGTATATAGTAGTACAATCATACAGTTTTATGCTTTTTTTTGTCTTGCTCGTTTTACTCAACTCGTTTACTATGTTTGTGAGATTTTTCCATGTTGTTACATGTGGAAATAGTTAACTCATCCTCATTGCTGTGTAGTTTCCAATGTACAAACTTACCAAAGTTATTTATCTAATTTGGAACAGGAGTCAGCAAACTATGGTTCATAAAGTTTTATTGGAATTCAGACACATCATTTTATTTATATATGGTTGAGGTTTTTTGTGTGTCTGTGTGATACAAGAAAAATCCTGAGTGATTATGACAAAGAGTTTATGGCCTGCACACTCTAAAATATTTATGACTTAAAACTTTTAGGAGAAGTTTGTCAATTCTTCATCTATTGTGTTGGTAAAAATTTGAGTTGCTTTCAGTTTTGTGTTATTGTCAATAAGACAATGGTGAATATAACTGTACACGTCTTTGGGTGGACAGATTAACTCATTTCCCTTGGGTATAAATCTAGGAAAAGAATTTTGACATCAAGCACATTTATATGTCTAGATTTAGTGGATACTTTCGTACAGTTTTACAAAGTAAAGTGCTAATCCTCATTTTCTATTCTAAATGTGTAAGAGCAACAGTTGCTCCACATCCTCACCAATATGTGATATTTCCATTCTCATTTTAACCAACCTGTAGTTGAGTCATAATACTACATTTAGGTATTTATTTTTGTTTCCTTGAATACAAATAAAGTTGGATATTTGCTTCTATGAAATGTCTATGAGTTTCTGAATTTGAATAACAGGCCACTAAAAAGGGTCATTTTTAAGTGTTTGATCTTCTGAAATTCATACTATCTGGCTGGCTTTATTGTCACCACTATTTGAGGTTGAAACAGCCAAGAGATGCAGTACAATTCTTTGGTGTTAAAAAGAAGAGACATCTATTTTTCTTTTTCAAAACCTTTCCAGTACTGGGATGGGTTTACACAGTAGTAGATTCATATTTCATTGAGACAAATTGCATCAGATGGAAAGGATCTTAGAGCTAATCTAGATGAATTCCCTATTTTACATAAGGGTAACATGGGTATAGAAAAAAAGAGTGACATGTTAAATACCATAGTGATTTAGAGTTGCATTATTACCTGGTTCATAGTGTGTTTCTGGAAAGGGAGATGTCCAGGGAGGTTAAAAATTACCACCTCTGACTTTAAAACTGGACCACTTACTTATTGGGTTATTGAACATTCTTACTGTTCTATTTCTAAAAAATATAGTTACATACCCTATCCCCATAATGTATCTGTCTGTTCTCTGTATTAGACTTATACCCAATCCTACTTTTGATATGTCATACTTACATTTAAAGATTCAATGGCCAGGATGAAAGAAGGAGTCAAGATATAAAACTTGACTATAATATTAACCAACTACACACAGTCATTGATAACATTGTATTTGGACAAAGATATTTGCCATCAGTCATTGGTGGATGTGTGAGAAGGATGTGATATGGAAAAACTAACAATGGAAGGGGATGATGATCATTGCATTTTGCAGGGAACACTCATTCATTTATTCAATAAATGAATAAATTTATTTTGAATGTCATCCTGTAGTTGAGTATCGTAAACTGCAAAGTAGAAATATTGGAGGACAAGACAGACAAGGGACTTACATTTATGGAACTTTGAGGGAGGGCAGGACTTTTTAATTTATTCTTAGTTATTAATTTATTACTTATAAACTTCTAAGTGCTACAATAGAACATTTATAGGGTGATAATAGAACAAAGGAAAGACACAAATAAATGTAATGTAACCCACTAACACTTACTCAGACTAAGCAACTTTATTAAACTATTGGTTTAAAAAAATATTGGAACCTTGGAAACTTAGAAGAGAAAGTTGAGTTGACATGAGGGGAGGGATTGCTCTGCCCATATTTCCCTGGATAACAACCATGAACACAGAAGGGAATTATAAACAGACCTTCTTTGCAAAACAGGAAAATTATTCTATTACAACTCTTCCTTAGCTTGGAGACAAGGATAAGATCAATACTGAAGGCTCTCTACACTCAATGTAGGCACAATGATAACCAATAACAAATATCTAGAAGGTGTATTGGTGAGACTACAGGAAGCTATGTCAAAGTACCTGAACTTTAGCTCTCAGAATCTTTACATAAATATTTTTTGGTGAAAAAGCAATTTTACCCAGAAGATAATTTAGTGATGATTGATTTTTTTCAGGGCACTTTTCACATTATTCCTTAAGCTGTAGATGAGTAGGTTTGATATAGGAATGGCAAGTTTATACAAAACAGAGGCCATTTTGTCTGTGTCCATGGAGTAAGATAACCTGAATCACAAATACATGAACCAGAGTGTAACATGAAATATAGGCACAGTGGTTACGTGGGAGGTGCATGTAGAGAAGCATTTTCATCTTCCTTCCGCTGAGTTCATTCTAAGGATGGTAGTTATGATGTAGCTGTGGGAGAGGAGGACAGTGATGATGCTGTATCCCAGAACACAACTACCAAAAGTGAACACCACAATCTCATTGACAGTTATGGCTAGAGCTAGTGAGGGTAGGATGTCCCAGAAAAAGTGATTGATGACATTAGAATTACAAAATGGCAAATGAAATGTGCATCACGTGGATTACTGAATCAACCAAACCTTCCATATACACGATGGCCACTAGCTGGGTACCGACTCTCCTGGACATGGCTATTGTATAAAGAAGAGGACGGCAAGTGGCTACATAAAGGTCATATTCCATGATGGCCAATATGAGACATCCCGCATTTGCAAAGGCCCCTCAAAAATACATCTGAATGGCATGTAAATTATATGGAATCATTTTTTGCTCAGATAAGAAATCAGCCAGCATTTGGGGAGTGAAAGTAGAGGAGTAGCCAACATCACAGAATGACAGATTGCTCAGGAAATAATACATGCGCATGTGGAGTCTGGCACCCTTCTGGAGCACAGTATCATCCCTAGATTGGCAATCACAATTATGTCACAAGCCAGCAGAAATAGAACAAAGAGCCCCTGCTGCACATCCTGTCTGTCAGAAAGTCCTAGGAATAGGAAGTCAGTAAACACGGTGCAGTTCTCAACAGCCATCACTCAGGTCTGGAAATCCCTGGTTAAGAAAGAAATGGAAGTGGAGGGTAATATCATAATATTATCTTAACGGTTAAACTGCCATTCCTTTCTATTTTTCAGCAATTAGAAAAAAAGAGATTGCTAAATCCGTTGTTGGTAAACTTATCTCCCTGAAATGTACAATTGCATATAAATTGATAAAACAATAATAATAATACTGCTTCCATTTGTATAGCACTGTAAAGAGTTTGTAGGACACTTTCATCCAAATTAAACACGTTATTTCTACACCAACCTATGTAATATTTATGATAATTTTTGCTATTTCTATCTTACAGATTAAGAACTTGCAGTCCTGGGGCTGGCCCTGTGGCCTAGTGGTTAAGTTCACGCGCTCTGCTTCTGCGGCCCAGGGTTTCGCTGGTTCAAATCCTGGGCGTGGACATGGCACCATTTGTCAGGCCATGTTGAGGCGGTGTCCCACATGCCACAACTAGACGGACCCACAACCAAAAATAAATACATAACTATGTACTGGGGGCTTTGGGAGAAAAATAAAATCTTAAAAAAAAAAAAAAGAACTTGAAGTCCTCAGAATCACGGCAATAGTTCTTACAATTACTTGGTCTAGACAATCTACATATGACGACATGATGGTTTTTGTTTTCAAATTTCTAGAAATGTTGTTGTATCCTGTAATAGAAAAGCATAGTTAAGTGACAGATGCAGGTAATGAGATATTTCTTTGTTTTTCCTACAAAATTGTGCAGCAGCAGAGCTATGGCAGGTTCCTCCATATAACACACTCCCACTTCCCCATTAGGCCCTCAGGTCCTATCCCGCCTACTGAGTCATATCCCGTCATTAACAAGGGATAGAGATCATCTGTGGTCCAGGACCCCCTGGAGCAGGGAGGGTGGTGTCTGCTAGAGAAGAGCGTGGATGAGTCTCCATGAGTGATGCACTAGAGTGCGCAGCCAGGAAACGCCAGGGGTAATCAGGCTCCCTCTGACAGCTGCTGTGGCTCAGGGGAGATTATGAAGAATTTTTGGGAGCTAATTGTAGAGATGCAAGTGGCACAAATGACAGAGAGGCAAGAAAGGGAGTTTGGTTACTGTGTGAGTCCCGCTGCCCTAATTGACCAGAATTTGCATGATCTATTCACCAGCAGGTCAGATGTGTAAGACACATGATAAAAGTGTTTCTGTGACCACTGTCCCATGATCTCAGAGAGAGTCTGAACTGTCCCCCATCCCAAGCCTAAAAATTGTAACAATGTTTTATTCCTTTCTTTGATCCCTGTTTCTCTTGAATATCTCTGAAATCTGTCTCCTTTGGTTTAAATGAGTTGGTTGTCCTTGGGAGGCTAATTGAATTCTATGCCCCACTGTTATATTTTATCCAAACCAACTATGTTATATATAATGTCATTTGTGACCTCCTCTGTTCTGTGAGAATATAAGGAAGGTGGATTTGAAGGGAGATGAAGGAGAGAAAAAGGACATCTGAATATTGATCTAGTGATCAATGTGCAGGTTTCTAAAAACTTGACCTGAACTCGCTAAAATATCTGTCCCTATAGACACATCTTTAAACAAATATTTTCCTTAAAAATAAAAAGATTTTATAGCAATAAAAGTGGAGGTAAGAAATACAAAACGATAAAAAATTTCCAATCACCTTCACAATCCATGATCGCAAATTATTGTAAGCCCTGCAATCTATGTACATAAGTTTTAAAAATAAATAGATCAATAGAAGTAGTTTAAATAAATGTTTGTGTTATATTTCATACCTTCCTTTGGTTTTATAACATGCTTTCAGTTGAAATAAGATAAAAGGACTAAAGAAATTTAAAACATGAATCAAAGAAACCACAAAAAATATTAGTGCCTGGCCCCGAACTACTGACTTCTTTGTTGCGCACAGGTCTATCTACAGCAGGGCTCAGTGTTGTCTCCCGACTGACCTGGCTTACATAACTCTCTCTGTGTCTGGTCTCTTGGTGTTGAACACTTGTTGTCTGAGGAATAAGTGACAGATGTAATAATGTGATTTATCATCTGATATTTTTTACAAGCAGTGTGACTCAGAAAAACACAGACCTTTTATAAAAAATTCCTTTCATTAATATCTTTCTGCCCAATATTGTACTTATTCACCCGTGGTAAATGAACCCAGTCAAAGAACATCCTTATTTCCAGTTCACCAATTCCTATATGTGCGTTTGGTTTCATTTCCGTAATTTATAAAATAAATACATGCCCACTCACACTCACACACTTACACAGATAAACATATACAAACATTCTCTCCTTAAACACATTTACAAATAATTTTTGTAAAAACAGGAGAAACTACTGATAATCACATTGCCTAGGGATAATTGTTTAGTTTTTAAACAAAAAAGATGTCAGAGTACATATACTTTATAAATATAAAACAGTATCATGATTAGAGTAAAGTCCCTTTCTATTAATGTATACTAATTGATTCAATCTATAATTTGCTAAGGGCCACTTAGCTTATATACCATTCTTTGTATCATATAAACCCTGATGTTAGTAAAATTTTACATACATAATTTACCACAGCCAGAGTCTTCTTTAAAATAAATTCTAAGAAATAGCCTTTAAGAGCAAAGAGATTTAACTTAAATAAAAGCAATTTGGCATTATCATAGTCAGAGTTTATATTATCTAATTATTACCACATATTATCATATATTTCATATATTATCACATACGTCCTGACTTTTGTCTAATAAACCCATAACATCATACAGATATTGAAAACTAGTGGTGATAAGTAAGCTTCTACAGTCCCATGGACACTGTTTCATTGAATCCATACAAATTACTCACAATAGATTCCTGAATATAGTGCAATGAAACAAATTTGTCTGAAAAGATAATTCTCTCAAATACCCTTATGGAATGTTGTGGTGAGTTCGTGTTAAAGTGACATTTACAAATTCACA
>NW_025798978.1:0-33497 GCF_021613505.1 Equus quagga
TGTGAATTTGTAAATGTCACTTTAACACGAACTCACCACAACATTCCGTAAGGGTATTTGAGAGAATTATCTTTTCAGACAAATTTGTTTCATTGCACTATATTCAGGAATCTATTGTGAGTAATTTGTATGGATTCAATGAAACAGTGTCTATGGGACTGTAGAAGCTTACTTATCACCACTAGTTTTCAATATCTGTATGATATTATGGGTTTATTAGACAAAAGTCAGGACGTATGTGATAATATATGAAATATATGATAATATGTGGTAATAATTAGATAATATAAACTCTGACTATGATAATGCCAAATTGCTTTTATTTAAGTCAAATCTCTTTGCTCTTAAAGGCTATTTCTTAGAATTTATTTTAAAGAAGACTCTGGCTGTGGTAAATTATGTATGTAAAATTTTACTAACATCAGGGTTTATATGATACAAAGAATGGTATATAAGCTAAGTGGCCCTTAGCAAGTTATAGATTGAATCAATTAGTATACATTAATAGAAAGGGACTTTACCTCTAATCATGATACTGTTTTATATTTATAAAGTATATGTACTCTGACATCTTTTTTGTTTAAAAACTAAACAATTATCCCTAGGCAATGTGATTATCAGTAGTTTCTCCTGTTTTTACAAAAATTATTTGTAAATGTGTTTAAGGGGAGAATGTTTGTATATGTTTATCTGTGTAAGTGTGTGAGTGTGAGTGGGCATGTATTTATTTTATAAATTACGGAAATGAAACCAAACGCACATATAGGAATTGGTGAACTGGAAATAAGGATGTTCTTTGACTGGGTTCATTTACCACGGGTGAATAAGTACAATATTGGGCAGAAAGATATTAATGAAAGGAATTTTTTATAAAAGGTCTGTGTTTTTCTGAGTCACACTGCTTGTAAAAAATATCAGATGATAAATCACATTATTACATCTGTCACTTATTCCTCAGACAACAAGTGTTCAACACCAAGAGACCAGACACAGAGAGAGTTATGTAAGCCAGGTCAGTCGGGAGACAACACTGAGCCCTGCTGTAGATAGACCTGTGCGCAACAAAGAAGTCAGTAGTTCGGGGCCAGGCACTAATATTTTTTGTGGTTTCTTTGATTCATGTTTTAAATTTCTTTAGTCCTTTTATCCTATTTCAACTGAAAGCATGTTATAAAACCAAAGGAAGGTATGAAATATAACACAAACATTTATTTAAACTACTTCTATTGATCTATTTATTTTTAAAACTTATGTACATAGATTGCAGGGCTTACAATAATTTGCAATCATGGATTGTGAAGGTGATTGGAAATTTTTTATCGTTTTGTATTTCTTACCTCCACTTTTATTGCTATAAAATCTTTTTATTTTTAAGGAAAATATTTGTTTAAAGATGTGTCTATAGGGACAGATATTTTAGCGAGTTCAGGTCAAGTTTTTAGAAACCTGCACATTGATCACTAGATCAATATTCAGATGTCCTTTTTCTCTCCTTCATCTCCCTTCAAATCCACCTTCCTTATATTCTCACAGAACAGAGGAGGTCACAAATGACATTATATATAACATAATTGGTTTGGATAAAATATAACAGTGGGGCATAGAATTCAATTAGCCTCCCAAGGACAACCAACTCATTTAAACCAAAGGAGACAGATTTCAGAGATATTCAAGAGAAACAGGGATCAAAGAAAGGAATAAAACATTGTTACAATTTTTAGGCTTGGGATGGGGGACAGTTCAGACTCTCTCTGAGATCATGGGACAGTGGTCACAGAAACACTTTTATCATGTGTCTTACACATCTGACCTGCTGGTGAATAGATCATGCAAATTCTGGTCAATTAGGGCAGCGGGACTCACACAGTAACCAAACTCCCTTTCTTGCCTCTCTGTCATTTGTGCTACTTGCATCTCTACAATTAGCTCCCAAAAATTCTTCATAATCTCCCCTGAGCCACAGCAGCTGTCAGAGGGAGCCTGATTACCCCTGGCGTTTCCTGGCTGCGCACTCTAGTGCATCACTCATGGAGACTCATCCACGCTCTTCTCTAGCAGACACCACCCTCCCTGCTCCAGGGGGTCCTGGACCACAGATGATCTCTATCCCTTGTTAATGACGGGATACGACTCAGTAGGCGGGATAGGACCTGAGGGCCTAATGGGGAAGTGGGAGTGTGTTATATGGAGGAACCTGCCATAGCTCTGCTGCTGCACAATTTTGTAGGAAAAACAAAGAAATATCTCATTACCTGCATCTGTCACTTAACTATGCTTTTCTATTACAGGATACAACAACATTTCTAGAAATTTGAAAACAAAAACCATCATGTCGTCATATGCAGATTGTCTAGACCAAGTAATTGTAAGAACTATTGCCGTGATTCTGAGGACTTCAAGTTCTTTTTTTTTTTTTTTTTAAGATTTTATTTTTCTCCCAAAGCCCCCAGTACATAGTTATGTATTTATTTTTGGTTGTGGGTCCGTCTAGTTGTGGCATGTGGGACACCGCCTCAACATGGCCTGACAAATGGTGCCATGTCCACGCCCAGGATTTGAACCAGCGAAACCCTGGGCCGCAGAAGCAGAGCGCGTGAACTTAACCACTAGGCCACAGGGCCAGCCCCAGGACTTCAAGTTCTTAATCTGTAAGATAGAAATAGCAAAAATTATCATAAATATTACATAGCTTGGTGTAGAAATAACGTGTTTAATTTGGATGAAAGTGTCCTACAAACTCTTTACAGTGCTATACAAATGGAAGCAGTATTATTATTATTGTTTTATCAATTTATATGCAATTGTACATTTCAGGGAGATAAGTTTACCAACAACGGATTTAGCAATCTCTTTTTTTCTAATTGCTGAAAAATAGAAAGGAACGGCAGTTTAACCGTTAAGATAATATTATGATATTACCCTCCACTTCCATTTCTTTCTTAACCAGGGATTTCCAGACCTGAGTGATGGCTGTTGAGAACTGCACTGTGTTTACTGACTTCCTATTCCTAGGACTTTCTGACAGACAGGATGTGCAGCAGGGGCTCTTTGTTCTATTTCTGCTGACTTGTGACATAATTGTGATTGCCAATCTAGGGATGATACTGTGCTCCAGAAGGGTGCCAGACTCCACATGCGCATGTATTATTTCCTGAGCAATCTGTCATTCTGTGATGTTGGCTACTCCTCTACTTTCACTCCCCAAATGCTGGCTGATTTCTTATCTGAGCAAAAAATGATTCCATATAATTTACATGCCATTCAGATGTATTTTTGAGGGGCCTTTGCAAATGCGGGATGTCTCATATTGGCCATCATGGAATATGACCTTTATGTAGCCACTTGCCGTCCTCTTCTTTATACAATAGCCATGTCCAGGAGAGTCGGTACCCAGCTAGTGGCCATCGTGTATATGGAAGGTTTGGTTGATTCAGTAATCCACGTGTTGCACATTTCATTTGCCATTTTGTAATTCTAATGTCATCAATCACTTTTTCTGGGACATCCTACCCTCACTAGCTCTGTCTACTTCAGCCATAACTGTCAATGAGATTGTGGTGTTCACTTTTGGTAGTTGTGTTCTGGGATACAGCATCATCACTGTCCTCCTCTCCCACAGCTACATCATAACTACCATCCTTAGAATGAACTCAGCGGAAGGAAGATGAAAATGCTTCTCTACATGCACCTCCCACGTAACCACTGTGCCTATATTTCATGTTACACGCTGGTTCATGTATTTGTGATTCAGGTTATCTTACTCCATGGACACAGACAAAATGGCCTCTGTTTTGTATAAACTTGCCATTCCTATATCAAACCTACTCATCTACAGCTTAAGGAATAATGATGTGAAAAGTGCCCTGAAAAAAATCAATCATCACTAAATTATCTTCTGGGTAAAATTGCTTTTTCACCAAAAAATATTTATGTAAAGATTCTGAGAGCTAAAGTTCAGGTACTTTGACATAGCTTCCTGTAGTCTCACCAATACACCTTCTAGATATTTGTTATTGGTTATCATTGTGCCTACATTGAGTGTAGAGAGCCTTCAGTATTGATCTTATCCTTGTCTCCAAGCTAAGGAAGAGTTGTAATAGAATAATTTTCCTGTTTTGCAAAGAAGGTCTGTTTATAATTCCCTTCTGTGTTCATGGTTGTTATCCAGGGAAATATGGGCAGAGCAATCCCTCCCCTCATGTCAACTCAACTTTCTCTTCTAAGTTTCCAAGGTTCCAATATTTTTTTAAACCAATAGTTTAATAAAGTTGCTTAGTCTGAGTAAGTGTTAGTGGGTTACATTACATTTATTTGTGTCTTTCCTTTGTTCTATTATCACCCTATAAATGTTCTATTGTAGCACTTAGAAGTTTATAAGTAATAAATTAATAACTAAGAATAAATTAAAAAGTCCTGCCCTCCCTCAAAGTTCCATAAATGTAAGTCCCTTGTCTGTCTTGTCCTCCAATATTTCTACTTTGCAGTTTACGATACTCAACTACAGGATGACATTCAAAATAAATTTATTCATTTATTGAATAAATGAATGAGTGTTCCCTGCAAAATGCAATGATCATCATCCCCTTCCATTGTTAGTTTTTCCACATCACATCCTTCTCACACATCCACCAATGACTGATGGCAAATATCTTTGTCCAAATACAATGTTATCAATGACTGTGTGTAGTTGGTTAATATTATAGTCAAGTTTTATATCTTGACTCCTTCTTTCATCCTGGCCATTGAATCTTTAAATGTAAGTATGACATATCAAAAGTAGGATTGGGTATAAGTCTAATACAGAGAACAGACAGATACATTATGGGGATAGGGTATGTAACTATATTTTTTAGAAATAGAACAGTAAGAATGTTCAATAACCCAATAAGTAAGTGGTCCAGTTTTAAAGTCAGAGGTGGTAATTTTTAACCTCCCTGGACATCTCTCTTTCCAGAAACACACTATGAACCAGGTAATAATGCAACTCTAAATCACTATGGTATTTAACATGTCACTCTTTTTTTCTATACCCATGTTACCCTTATGTAAAATAGGGAATTCATCTAGATTAGCTCTAAGATCCTTTCCATCTGATGCAATTTGTCTCAATGAAATATGAATCTACTACTGTGTAAACCCATCCCAGTACTGGAAAGGTTTTGAAAAAGAAAAATAGATGTCTCTTCTTTTTAACACCAAAGAATTGTACTGCATCTCTTGGCTGTTTCAACCTCAAATAGTGGTGACAATAAAGCCAGCCAGATAGTATGAATTTCAGAAGATCAAACACTTAAAAATGACCCTTTTCAGTGGCCTGTTATTCAAATTCAGAAACTCATAGACATTTCATAGAAGCAAATATCCAACTTTATTTGTATTCAAGGAAACAAAAATAAATACCTAAATGTAGTATTATGACTCAACTACAGGTTGGTTAAAATGAGAATGGAAATATCACATATTGGTGAGGATGTGGAGCAACTGTTGCTCTTACACATTTAGAATAGAAAATGAGGATTAGCACTTTACTTTGTAAAACTGTACGAAAGTATCCACTAAATCTAGACATATAAATGTGCTTGATGTCAAAATTCTTTTCCTAGATTTATACCCAAGGGAAATGAGTTAATCTGTCCACCCAAAGACGTGTACAGTTATATTCACCATTGTCTTATTGACAATAACACAAAACTGAAAGCAACTCAAATTTTTACCAACACAATAGATGAAGAATTGACAAACTTCTCCTAAAAGTTTTAAGTCATAAATATTTTAGAGTGTGCAGGCCATAAACTCTTTGTCATAATCACTCAGGATTTTTCTTGTATCACACAGACACACAAAAAACCTCAACCATATATAAATAAAATGATGTGTCTGAATTCCAATAAAACTTTATGAACCATAGTTTGCTGACTCCTGTTCCAAATTAGATAAATAACTTTGGTAAGTTTGTACATTGGAAACTACACAGCAATGAGGATGAGTTAACTATTTCCACATGTAACAACATGGAAAAATCTCACAAACATAGTAAACGAGTTGAGTAAAACGAGCAAGACAAAAAAAGCATAAAACTGTATGATTGTACTACTATATACCTCAAAAACATGAAAACTAACCTATCATGCTGTACATCAATTTGTGATGGGTGTGGGGATGATTTCTAAGATGCTACTAATGTGTTTTTGGCCTGGTTGGGTGGTGGGATCTTTTCAGCTCTGAAAATTTAGTTGCAGTATACTTTCTTCAGTGAAAGTTTTCCATATGCATATTACACTATAAACAAATTTCCACAAAACAAAGTCTATTCACTATCAGATTGTAGGCAATGATAAGATATATTTTTTTTTAATTTATCAGTTCCTTGTACACAATGTGTTCATAATATATTTGTAAAATTAATATAGTGCCTAATTTCCTTGAATAGCTCAGTATATAATTAATCTTCATCTTACTCAAAGTGCTGTCTTGCTTGCAGAACAACAATGTTTTTATCCACCCACAGGCATTTCTAATCTTTCCTCCAGCGGCAGGGAAACTGTGTTTTGGGGCCACTATCAGGAAATAAAATCTGTGTCATAATGCTTAATGTTTCAGGGACAGACAACTATTTTCTGAAGAATGTGATCTTCTAGGTAGTCATATGCCTACATAGCATTGCTTTAGTGTCATCTGAAAACCCTTACATATGAAGTTTTCTCGCTTGTATCTGATGTATAAAATTTCTCCTACAGATTGTCTTTTTTCAATTATTTAAGAATTCTATTCTTAGTGAAACAGATCCATTTGAGAGTTAAATTAAGTTATGCAGTTTATAATAATATTGTAGCTCCACAGACTCAGGTTTACATCATTGGGAGGGGGTAGAGTGAAGGGAAGTTAGTCTACAGGGTCTGGAAAAGCAGCCCTGTATAAGAAGCTACAGTTACATCCTGTTTGAACAAAATGTAATCTAAGGGATTTTCACATCCCTGAAGACATGAAAGCAACTGAGGGGAAAACTAATTTGAAAAGACCAAGGAAAATTCTACATCCTCAAATGTGTACCAGAGAACTAAACAGTGATAGCAAGCATCTTGAATAACACAAATGCATCAGTATCTTAAGTTTAAATGGTATGTAATTATTAGCAATTAGTTATATTATTTGAGCTCTTAATAAAATATCTCTCACAGGAGTACATTTGGTATCTTAGTATTGGGAACATAATGTGAAGCATGGCAATCTATTCTTTGAAGGGGTCTGTCTTGATTCACTCAGAATGTGACCATTATGGAGGGTATCCCTGAGAGTTGCCATATTGCACAATTTCAGGAGCCACCACATTTTTTTATTTTCTATTTACTCCCCGGAATTGGGCAATTCAGCCATCTCCACCTCATTTTTTTCCCACACAAATGTTAATAATGTTCAAGTGTTCAGTAGTAATAAATATAACACAGTATTAGTCATTTTCCATTCAAGTAGACTTTTCTCTGGAGGTATGTAATACATTTCATAAAAAAGATCTGAACTCAGAATAGGGGTTTGATGATGATATTATGTCTTATGAGTGTTTACAAACTTTAAAAGCAATTGCTAGGTGTTAAATTATGTCCATAAATGATGTTTGATTTGAATTCAGGATGCACCTCTCTGATTTGCGTAAAAAATCTTAATATACCTTCTTACTGTTTTTTTCTGCCATATTTCAGCAAAAAGTTTATTTTTAGTTTTCACAAGCATGCACACATACATGGAGCACTATATAGAAAATGTTCCATAGGTGTGTGTGTGTTTGTGTA
The DNA here is from genome assembly GCF_021613505.1 of Equus quagga. NCBI lineage: Eukaryota > Metazoa > Chordata > Mammalia > Perissodactyla > Equidae > Equus > Equus quagga. The sequence goes on from NW_025798978.1 coordinate 7,788, forward strand.
TGTTTGTGCACGTGTGTGTGTGTGTACATGCTATAAAATTGACTATAAACATTATCCCTACCAATTATTAAGCAAAACTGAACAAATACTGTAGCAGTTGCTACAGAAACAGGATACCAAATCTAATACAACCAATCTTCTTCCACCTCAATTCAATATGTGTGTCCATGCATATAGAAACACACACACACTTACAGAGACTGCATACATATATACACATACTGCATTGTGTTCCTGGAGGGTAAACAACGTGGCTTACTGACATTATTTTTTCTTCTTAGGCCACATGATAAAATTGCCATACTATATACACATCAGTGTTCTGGGGACACTTCTCCATCTCCAACGTTCCTCATGTTAGTAATTTACTATTGAATATAACACGTATCTGAAGTGCTATTGCAGTATCACTCATTTCTTGTAAGGAGTTAATAAAATAATTGTTAAGGAAACTTAAGTGCATCATACATTCTTATTTATAGAAATTCTTGTTTTGACTCACTAAACAGAGAGGAAACTATATGATGAATAGTGATAACTTTAATATTTGTGAATCAGCCGTCATTGCAAAAGTGAATGTATACCGCAGGTGTAAGGTCAGTACATTTTTCCCATTGTCCATTTCCAAAATTGTTAATAGAATCCAGATATTCTTGCAAACCACACCTATTCTCACTATTAATGCAATTTAGGGTTGATTTTTGGTACTCATCTCAGAATGTGTTAGGCTTTCATTCGTTGCTTTTGGGATTTCTTCATAGCCATTTAGTACTGGAAATTTTAGTTTGAACTTTCTAGACTCATTAGTTCTGCTAAGGAAACTTAGAAATAGAAAATTTGGATGGTATTCTGATGAATCAAAGACAAAAAGATAGTTAAAGAATTGAGTCTAGAAACAAGCTTCCTTTTTTTAATCGAATATATATATCTGTGTGTGTGCATGAAAAACTACATGATAGTAAAAATAAATGCTTTCTGAAATAAAGTTTCTCTCTGGTTATATTCTCTGTATACTATTCTGGTTGCGTTTTACTGTATAAACGTTGCATGGCTTAAAACAGTGATCATTGGTCAATTATTCTATCTTCTTTATGTTGACTGAGGTCACAATGAAGTATTCAACTGAAAGTTGAGACAGGCTATAAGGTCTTTCATAACTGGCACCAGGATGAGAATGCCTAGAAAGATCGACTCAGCTGGTACCCTTCCATGTAGGCTCAGAGTCGGTCATATGGTTTATCCAGAAGGATAGTTGGACTTCCTACTTGGAAGCTCTCAACAGAGACATATAGCATTTCTGCTTACTTCTGTTAGTCAAAGTGGTTGAAGGAAAGCACAAGTTCAACAGGAGGATATATAGGAACTATGCCTCTAAGGAAAACGGTGTAATGATGTGTGCAGTCGTCTTTAATTGCCCAAACTATCATAGTCCATTGCAGAACTTTGAGGTTTCCCCTTCCAGATTCTTTTATTAAGAGTTTTTAACACTTTAAGTAAATACATGAGAAAATGTGCAACCTTTTTATTCTTTGTTTTGCACATACTTACAAAGCCACTGAATGAAGCAGCACTGGAACAGCAACCACATAGAAGGAAGAGTGACAGGCGTTTCAATCGTTATTGTGTTTGTGAAAGCAGAGTTAGCTCTGGGACCTTGGGAAGTAGCCCAGTCACAACAGATTCCAAGATGGATAATCAAGGTTTAAGAAGTATGGAGAATTCCATTGTCATCTCTTGGGAAGTATTTGGGGAGGATATGAAATTCAAACTTACTGCTATTCTCAATTACTTAAAGAACTAGTATGGATAGTAGCAAACTAAACGTATCCCAGAAAAATGATTATCCATGGAAAAATTTTTGACTGAATCATCCCTACACATAGGAACTATATTAGCAGATAAAAATTCCCAAAGCTAGTGTATTGCTATTCATACTCCAGCCTCCACTTCAAGAAACTTAAAATATTTAACATTAAATATTTAGGGTACAATTACCTTTGCAAATCCTTGTTCTAGGGACTTTGGGGAATATAAAATTAAAAATTGAATGTATTTATAAACCCTTAAATGTAATAGAGATTTTTATATGAATAAAATAAACATAATTAAAAAAATAGTCTACTAAATGTAGAGAATGTGATAGAGTCATAAAATCAACAAAGTGTGGATGGATGAGATGCATTTTGGGGATTGGAATGAGACAATGCTTGTTGAAGAAAGTGACCTTTATAGTTTCCATTGACAGGAATGTTTAATCATCATTATTAATACCAACTAAAAAGTAGAGAAGACCTAAATGGCCATTAACTGATGAATAGATAATGTGCCACATTCAAAAATTGAAATATAATTCAGCCATATAAAAAGAAATTCAGAAACTGCTAAAACATGGATGAACCTTAAAAACACTATGCTAAGTAAAAGAAGACCACTAATGAGAATAAAACACCCCATATAATATATAATGCCAAGATATGAGTTACCCAGTATAAACAATCTCCTATAGTCAGGAAGCAGATTGGTGGTTGCCAGGAGTAGTGGGGAGGCAAGAAGGGGAGTTGCATGGTAATGAGTATGAGTTACTTACTAAGATGAGGAAAAATGTTTTGGAATTAGATAGTGGTGATGGCTGCACAATTTTGTGAAAATACAAAAACTAAAGGAGTGCATACATAGAAAGGGTAAATTTTATAGTATATAAAATTGTGTCTCAATAAAAATAGTAGCATCAAAGAATAGCAATATTCCTAAATGAGGTGGTGAAAGATAATGCTTCAAAAATGAGAGAAACAAAATGAAAAATAGAAAGGCGATGGAAATTACTAAGTAGAGGATCATTTTGTATTTTATTGAATTGCTGCTTTGACTGGAGACAGAGAGTATAGATTCAGTGTCAATGTCAAGCTCAACAAAAAAGTAATTTTCACTTCTATTACTGTCAGATGAACGTGTTGACAATAGTGAAGAAATAAGCTTCGGTTTGTGCTAAAGTTGTTGCTGTACTCACAGGGGAAAATACAGAACAAGGAATATAATTAATCCCATGTTAGCATACACTGAAGCCTGAGGGTGGAAGCTTCAGAGATTTAAGTCCCAAATGCTACCTGGTAAAATAAAATGCCACCTGGTAAAATAAAGTGCCATCTGCCTACTTTTCAGCTACATGTAGCGAGTACAGAAAGCACTGCTCCTCTCAGGTAGGTTCCTGAGTCTCCAAATTTAAGAAATAGTGGGGATATTTTTGAAAAAAGAGAAATTTGTAAATGATTGACTTTACATCTGCTTACGCAGTTTAATAAACTGAGCAGCCTATCATCAAAAAATTATATTTTTTCTCAGAACTGAACTGACTGAAATTATTAGGACCCACAAAATAACATTTTAATGATTTTATTTTAATCCAGGGTCACAGGAGAACTGTTTATCACTGGGGAAGTATGTACATGAATTTAAGTTTTTTTATTTCAGAAATAATTTAGATAGCACCTTACAAATAGCAACATGCATACTCACCTCCATGTGAACCACATGCTATATTTACTTAACTCTAAGAAAAAATAAATCAGCAACATTCCTATTCTCATATATCAACAAAGACATATATACATGCAAACACATGACATACACATAAATATACACATCCATAAAGAAGAGAAGCCTATATGTCTCAGGAACGTTTATTGTCCCTCATCCTGTTTACATTTTTAAAATTTAAGCATCTATAGAAAAACCAAAGAGATGCAAATGCATGTGTTACATTCTATCATTCTCACTTCTTTTTAGCACTTTTCTTTGGTCAAGAGGGTCATCTGTTGGCACCAGACAACTCCCACAAACAGGGAATGAGTATTGCGACAGAGTAATAACAGATTTCTAGAGGAAAGGTTTAATGCTTATTTCATGTCTCACCAAAAACTAAAGGTAACAGAGCAGGAACAGTAAAGTAATCATTTCATTATTATTAGGTAATGGTATTCATTGTTTCTAGAATTAACATCAAGTCTTTTAAGCCAATCATATTTTTTGAGGAACATAACAATGGTAATCATTTTTTGCTTCCATTTGACTATTTTCAGGCTTAGAAAATGCTCAGTCCTACATCTCATAACCTGGTCCCACTAACATTGTTGTCTCTTCCATATTATATTGAATGCAGAATTGTGATATTAATTCATCTAAATCTACTGCCATAGATAAGAAAGTTAAAGCCTGGAGAAATAAATCTTATACAAAATCACATAGATCATGAATGATATGTAACTCAGATAAAAATTTTCCAATATCTGTCTCTATTTATTTTTTACCATTATCAAATATATAGCAATCCTTCTTTAAAGACTGGGTACATGACTGGATAATTTTTTGAGTATTAGAAAACAATTATAGAAAGAAACTGTATTCTGCCTTTCAGATATATGTGGATGTCCAGAAAAATTAAAATGTATCTATCATTTTTTGGATTATTTCTTCATAAATTTAGGTAAGAACAAAGAGGAATGGTTGGCGAAAATTGCTCCTCCTTGAATGGATTCATTTTCTTGGGAATTTCCAATAACGCTGGGATGAAAGTGATCCTGTTTACTATGTTTCTAGTTGTTTATCTCATTAATCTTTTGGGAAATCTTGGAATGATCATTTTAATTAGAATGGATTCCCAACTGCACACACCGATGTACTTTTTCCTCAGCCACCTCTCATTCTGTGACCTCTGCTATTCCACAGCAATTGGTCCCAAGATGTTGGTGGACATATTTGCCAAGAGCAAATCAATCCCCTTCCTTGGCTGTGCTCTGCAATTCTTCATCTCGTGTACCTTTGCAGATTCTGAGTGTCTATTATTGGCCGTGATGGCCTTTGATAGATACAAGGCCATTAGAAACCCATTGCTCTATGCAGTCAACATGTCCAATAGAGTGTGCTCTCTGCTCATGGCCGGGGTTTATCTGGTGGGAATGGCAGATGCTTTGATACACACCACATTAACGTTCCGCTTATGTTTCTGTGGGTCAAATGAGATTAATCATTTCTTCTGTGATTTACCACCACTTTTCCTCCTTTCCTGCACTGATACACAAGTCAATGTGTTGGTATTATTCACTGTTTTTGGCTTCATTGAACTGAGCACCATTTCAGGGGTTCTTGTCTCTTATTGTTATATTATCATATCAGTCTTGAAGATCCACTCAGCTGAAGGGAGGTTCAAAGCTTTCTCCACCTGCTCCTCCCACTTAACTGCTGTAGCAATTTTCCAGGGAATTATGCTCTTTACATATTTTAGACCGAGTTCTTTATACTCCTTAGATCAAGACAAAATAACCTCATTGTTTTACACCCTTGTGATTCCCATGTTAAATCCTCTGATTTATAGCCTACGGAACAAGGATGTGAAAGAGGCCCTAGAAAAATTGAAAAATAAAAGATTGTTTTAAGTACGTATATTATGTGTACACACACACACTCACATGCATTTAATGATTGTTGTTTTCATAAAATTATATAATATGATACAAGAGAGACATAATTTTCTCACATTTAAATAAATGAGTATCTGTATTTATGTATTAAATATCACTATGTTCTCTTTGCGCATCTAGATGCTTTGGAGTTCATGATGAATCCAGTAGTTTCTATACAAATGAATCCTAGAGTCTAGAAAAGTAAATAAACTTTAATTAACTAAAGACTCAAATAATTCATATTAAGGCTCAAAACTTTCATAAAGTAAAAAACTGGTGGTTAAAAATCTAGAAAAAATATCAAAATCTAGTCAGTAGAAGAAAAGCTTCCCTGGATGGAGATGAATATTTAAATAGTCTTAGATCTCAAAAAAAAAAAAAAGTGCAGTTTGGGGAACAGAAAGGATTCTAGGAAGAGGGTCTGACAGTTACAGAAGTCTTGAGGTGGCCAGTTTCGTAACATTTTAGCATTAAAGAATCCCAAGGATAGGTTATAAAGAGCCATGTAAAGTGCCTTGGTAAATTACATCATTGTGCTGTAATTATTTTATTTATTTTATTTTTGTAAAGATTGGCACCTGAACTAAAATCTGTTGCCAATCTTCTTTTTTTTTCCCCTGCTTTTATTTTCTCCCCATATCCCCTCAGTACATAGTTGTGTATTTTAGTTATGGTTCCTTCTAGTTGTGGCATGTGGGACACTGCCTCAACATGGCCTACTGAACAGTGCCATGTCCGTGCCCAGGATCTGAACTCTGGGCCACCGAAGCAGAGTGTGCGGACTTAACCACTTGGCCATGGGGCCAGCACTTGTGCTGTAATTATTTACTATCAACTCCTCCATCACTTCCTCCAGGAAGCTTCTCTTCCATTCCTCACCTTTCTCAGCTCTAGTTAAATGCCTTTTTTCAGTTCACAGAAAACTATCTCCTTTAAGCATTCTTTTAATATCACCCTGTTTATTAGATTAATGCCTCTAATATGAAATTGTGAACAATCTTTGCTCAAGGACTGAGGATTCCATCCCTGTTATCTAAAGCTCCTGCATAGTGTTTGGGACATCAAAAGGCAAAACAAACATGTATACAATAAAGTAAAACTGTGCATAACCTTTTTGACTGCTTTTATTAGTTGTCAGTAACATAAAATTAACTAAGTTGTGGTATGCAGCTTGAATATATATATATATATATTTTATAACTTTTAGGAAAGTACATAAAGTGATTGTGGATACTAAAGTAATAGATCTGTAAAGACATATATGTTAATTACACTTGAAGTAAAGAGCATTTGTCTATGTGTGTTTTTGATATTTATCTATTTCATCTGTCTCTGTTATGGCTTCTGATGGTTAAAGCACTGAATCCGCATGTTGAGACAACACGGATATGGTCATATATTTGACAGACCTTGGAAGACTCAAGGTCAGTCTTTATTATCCATTACAACTATAGAAATCAACGGCCACTGAATGTCTTGGATTTTTTAGCTGCCATTGTAAAATGCCTTTGTGGGAAAACATTTCAAAATGGAAGTAAAGCCCAAAAAGATTCTCTGATTTTCTAAGGGACATTGTGACCTATCACATAGTATTATGATGGAAAACATCCTATGGACACTGTTTCTTTCTTTTTTTTTTTTTTTTTGACAAAAGGCTTTAAGGATTTTCAGCTGAACTATATTTCCTCAATTAATACATACTCTTCTGGAATTGTTACTTATGAGTAGCAGCATGGTAGAAAACATTGTTTGAAATTTATTGTCTAAGAAAAATGGGATTTCCGTTGATGGCCGCTAATTTAGAGGATGTAAATATGTCATCTAATTAACTTACCTCCCTTCCTTATGGCAAATATATATTGTAGAATCTGAAGACTGATTTTATCTGCATATTAACAGTTTTATCAGAATGAGAGGGTTTGAATTAAAGACAAGAGAATTTTAAGCTCAAAACTGAAATTCCAAACTTAGAATTGACTGAATTAATTGTGGGCTTCCTCTTCCTGAATTTGTTAGGTTGAATAATACATTATAGGGACTATTTTTAGGAGATACATGACTGAAATAGATGCTTGGGCAGATATCCTATAATGACTCTTTTATCCTGATGTTCTACATAAATAGGGAATACCACATCCAAAGCTTTTGATGTTTTCTAGCCTGTCTACTTCAATTTTCATCATCCTCTCCCCCTTCTTAGTCTCTCTACATCACATCCTTCTCACATGTCCCCAGTGACTGATGGAAAATATTATTGTCCAAATAAAGCATTTGGGGGATTAAAGGGAAGTCTTTAATGATGGTGAAATAGGAAGCTCCTGAACTGCCCTTTCCCTGTGGACACACCAAATGAACAGCTACACATGGTACAATTTCCTCTGAAGGAAATCGAGAAACTAGCAAGTGACTCCTACACATCAGAAGAATGAAAAAATATCCATACTGAATTGGCTAGGCAAAACTAAGATAAATTGTTGTAATAAATCCAACCTGCAGCACAGGGGCATACAATTGGAAGGAAACCTCTGACTCTCAGTTTCTCCCTCAGAAGTAAAGGGTTTGGACCCCACAACTAGAGTCCCAACATCTAAGACTCTCAACAGAGGGGCAGATCTCCAAATCCTCTAGCCCTGAGAGCCAATGGGGCTTGTTTCCACAAGGCCCACAGGAGTGTAGCAAATAAAAAAGTAGTTATTAAGAGAAGCCATAAATAGTTGCAGCTATCACACCAGAGTTCAGAGCACAGATAGAGGGCAGAAAAGCCTATCTCTAAGTCTTTCCCTGAATGGATTCTATATGCATACATTAAAAGCTGCTGCCTGAGGGACAGGCTGCTAATTTAGCATGCGTCTTGTGGCTGACTGAGATCCTCCCTGGAGCCCAGAAAAACATGTGGACACCTCTGCCACTTTCTCACTCTTGCCCCCTCCAAGTCGCAAGTATATCCCTGGAAGGAGCTTGTACGTGCATCTGCACCTCAGCTTTTGTGGTTGCTACTTGAGGAACATGCCCCCAAAAATCCCAGCTCTGATAGCCAACAGAGCTTCCATTCAGAAATGCCACAGAAGTTTAAAATCATACCAAGCACACAATGATAGGAAACTAGAAAACACATAGAAGAAGAAAACAGGAAAATTCACAAATAGGTAAAGAATAATTCTACAGCTACATCATAACTACCATCTTAGAATGAACTCAGCCAAGGAAAGCCTTCACTACACACACCTCCCGCTTAGCCACTGTGGCTATATTTTATGGCACACTTCTGTTGATGTATTTGAGACCTAGCTCAAGTTACTCCATGGGCACAGACAAAATGGCCTCCGTTTTCTACACAGTTTTAGTCTCTGTTAAACCCACTGATCTATAGCTTAAGGAATAAGGATGCGAATGGTGCCCTGAAAAAGTAATTAACACTAAATTATGTTCTGGGCGATTTCAGGTGTTCACATAAAAGTATTTATTTAAAGGTTTTGAGACCTAAAGTCCAAGGACTTTGACATGGATTTCTGTAGTCTCACCAGTACAATCTTCTGGATATTTCCTGTTACTTACGTTTGTGCTTAAATTGAATGTAGAAAGAAGTCATGACTTATCTTACTCTTCTCTCCAAACCAAGGATGAGTACTAACAGGTTCACTTTGATTTTGCAAAAAGCATAGTTTTACACCTCTCTTCTTTGTTCATGGGTATGCCTCTGTGATATAAAATGGGCGTAGAAACGATGTCCCCATTTCTAGTCAACTTACCCTCATCAACATTCCAATTTGTCTTTAAACAATGAGTTTAATAAACTTGTTGAGACAGAAGGGAACGTTAGTGGGTTAAATTAGGTTTGGGTGCCTCCTTCCGATGTACTAGTGTCGCTCTGTAAGTGTAACATCATAACACTCAGAAATCTATAATTAGTAAATGAATAAATAAGAATAAAAAAGAAATCTCCTTCCCTCGACTAAAAGTTCCATAACGGCATGGCCCTTGGCTGTCTTGTTAACCATTTTTCTGCTTTGCTATTTACAATGCTCAGCTCTAAGATGCCATTTAAAAATATTTATTGAATGAATGAATGGAAGTAGCCTGAAAAACTGATGGAAAAATGAACTTTTTAAAATTTACCAAGAAAAGAACTACTTTCTTTAATTTTATTCAAGTACGTTCATTTTAGATTATATCCGTCTGCACTTGTTATCTTTTGGCCTTGGCTGAAATAAGAATCTGGGACAGAGATTCTTCGATTTAAAAATCTTCTCAGAGTACTCTGCAGCATTCTTCCTCAATTACATCAACAGACATCCCCAGGATCAGCAGCTCTGGATTTGTATTGCACCCCACAGTCTTCACTTCAGCCTGTGGATTTCCCTTCTTGCCCTCACTCAGGAGAACAGATTTGGTGCTACTGACAACTTTACAGAAACTGATTGAATGAAAGTTACTGGTAATGTATCTGGACCTTCTTTCTCAAAGGGAACTGGAGAAGAGGATTCCATTTCTCCTATGTGTTCATAGCATTATACTAGTTAAAATAAAAAAAGAAAACTTAAAGTGCCCAATTGATTATATTTAAGTTGTTAAGGAAGAGTTATTGACATAAATATATGTTCCCAGGAAAAAGAATGAAAAGTATTTTTTTAGAGTTCCATTTTTAATGATTTATATTGGCTTTCTGTGTATCTGTGAAATAAACTGAAATCATATTGCAAACAAAATTTTAATAGTGGTCATTTCTGAGTGGTTGGATGCTTGGTAATCCTGCAATCTATTCCAAAATCTTCATTAAGTTAATTGAATATGTTGTTCACGCTGTAATCAAGTGGTAATTAATCCAGTTGTGAAAAACATAACACAATTTTAGCTTCTCAAGAGTATTCACTTTATTTTAGGTTGTCGTCATGAAAGGAACATGGGAGCACTCTTTCCGGTTTCCAGGAGGAAAGATCAATGGGCTATACAGGTTTTTCATTCAGGTCATCTTCCCTAATTTATATATCTCTTTAGAGTATAAAATGTGCTGAGTGTTATACAGTCAAAACATAATAGGAATGAAAACACATATTAGAACATGCAATTTTTAGCAAGTAATTTGTCTTATATTACAAATTGAACAGTTTTAGACAAAAATATTTCATTTTCTCATAAACATTTTCTTTTATAACCTTAAATGATTTATTTGTTTTTCATAAAATATGTCACACACCAGGACCTATCAATCACTGTCCAAACCTCTTTCCAACTCAATGTACTTTATTAAAAATACATTAAATATATTCATATCTATAAAAATTAAGCATATTTTATGTAAAATTAACCTCATTGGCCATCTTTCACATAAATGTGTAAGGAAAATATATTCTTCTTTTCCTTTTTACCTTTTCGCTTAAAAACTTTGACTTAATAGCCTTTACAGATGGTTAGGAAAGCAGAGTGTTTTGTTTTTGTTTTTTATTCATTTTAGGAAAATGATAAAGATGGGAAAGAGTCTACAGTAGGAACCAGACTTTGAAGTGAGACAGTCCTGAGTTCAAATCTATATAATATCATTTACCTGTTAGCTCTGGGACCATAGCCAACTAATTCCCTATCAGGGACAAAATCTCTGATGCTAAAAGAAAAGAAGGAATCATTCATGGCATCATGTCATGAACTGAAGTCTCCAGGATCCATCTTTGTCCACTTTAGAGCCTGCTCACCTGATCTGTCAGAGTCCAGGTGCAGATCCTAGCCTCTAGTCATGTTTGGAGCTCTCAGCCAACTTACTTTAGGATTTCATTTTCCTGACCATGCCTTCACTCTTGGTTACAATTGAGCATGTTTCTTCACAGTTACCCATGTTGGCCACACCATTCCAACTTCTAGACCAGTTGCTGTTCTGATCTAAGGTTAAGACCCCACATTGCCATGAAATGAGCTTATAAAGTCAACCCCAGAGTTATTCATTTTATGTTATTCTGTATGGTCCTATCTCAAGGGCCATGGCTGAAATGGTACACTTAGCTGCAAAGGAAGAAACATCCTCCTATTGTGATGATCCTATGCACTTCAGAGAATATTTTCTGCTCAATACTTAGGAAGAAGTGTTTGGTTCTCATCACCCTCAAGCTGCCATTCTTTTCTTCCCTATTGAAAACTCACACTCACCAGAGCCTTAGTTCACCACTGATCTGGATGGACAAAACTCTTCTGGTCAAGTTGGTTCCACTGTGATAAATGGAACTGTGGCCTAGAGTTAGAACCCAGCATATCTTATTATTGCCAGAGCGTTTTAATCTCTAGTTCATTCTTTTTCTCACTACTCAAACTCACTTTTGTGTTAGGACTTTAACTTTAGACTTTCCAGCCATACCTTCTCTATGGGTCATGTCCTAGAAGCTGACCAAACTATCATTTCACCATTTGTTGGTTTCAGTTCCCATCTCTGCCTCTCAGAGGATAGCCTCCCTCCGAAATTTTAGTTGTTTGCCTAAATAAAGAGATTTCAGACTGAATATATTCTTGAGAAAATATCCTAAGAGCTATACTTTTATATAGTTGATATTTGAAGATTGTTTTTTGTTGTTGTTGTTGAGGAAGATTCACTCTGGGCTAACATCCATTGCCAATCTTCCTCTTTTTGTTTGAGAAAGGCCCTAGGCTAACATCTGTGCCAATCTTCCTCTTTTTGTTTGAGGAAGGCCCTAGGCTAACATCTGCGCCAATCTTCCTCTTTTTGTTTGAGGAAGGCCCTAGGCTAACATGTGTGCCAATCTTCCTCTTTTTGTTTGAGGAAGGCCCTAGGCTAACATGTGTGCCAATCTTCCTCTTTTTGTTTGAGGAAGGCCCTAGGCTAACATCTGTGCCAATCTTCCTCTATTTTGTGTGTGAGTCACCAACACAGCTTGGCTGATGAGTGGTGTAGGTTTGTGCCCGGCATCAAAATCCATGAACTCAGGCCACGGAAGCACAGCATGCCAAACTTAACTACTATGCAATGAGGCTGGCCCCTGAAAATTGTTTTTGAAAAAGTCACTATACTTGAAGATATCTTGTAATAGTCATGTGCATATATAGTACCCCTTTGGAGATGATCCAAAAATGCTAAAAGAGAAAAATATAGTTCCTGTCTATTACTGGCATATAATCTAAATTATGCACAAACCATAGTAAACATACTCATGTTTATTTCATAAAAATTTACTCAGTATCTACACTGGGGAAGATAGTATGATAAAGAGGCAAGGAATCAAATCAAGAATAATAATTAAATAGCAAGCATAGTAAAGGAATAGAACAGACACAACTAACTGCGTGATTAGACAGAAAATGCTGAGAGTCTTAAAAAAAGCACAAGAGATTCTAGTGAGGTTTATAATTTGAGATGTTGTCTATAATTGAATCAGCTGTCAGGAAAAAATCACATAGGAGTTGATATTTAAGGAAGGGGTTTTAGAGTGAGTAGAGTTTGAACAGCTAAGGTACAGTGTGCATGTATTCACATGGAAACAATTAATGGAAAATGAGTCTCAGTGAATTGTATTTATTTCCTTTCACAAAAAGAGAGTTGTGATATATCAATGGTCTAGTCAATATTGGGAGTAATTGTGGTAAAATTTAGGCTAGGGAGAGAGAAGGAGTAAGAATCTGAAATATAGAACATTATGTGCACAGTAAATCTACTTATGGAATAAATATTTAAAAAATCAACTTTATTTTTTAATCAGTTCCCTATTAATAAACATTTAGATTGTTTGAAATAATTTGCTGCTACAAAATATGATGTAACAAATACTTTTGAAAGTAGTGAACTTTTATAGATTAAATTCCTAGAAGAGAATTTCTAGTTTAAATGGCGCACAGATATTTAAATTTCATGTGTTAGAAAAATTATCCTCATAGAAAATGTTAGACGTTATCCTCTATAGACAACAATAATTTACACTTCTACCAACAATGAAGGTGTGTTATAAAAATTTAAACTTTAAAATGATGAAGAATTAAACATAATACAGATGATGTGAGCAGGCCTGGTTCAGACATTAGATTCTGACCCTAATCTGTGGTTGAGACCTCATTACCCACAGAATTGGGGAACATTCACATTAAACTGGTTTTTGTCATCAGTTAGAATCAAAGGCCAAGGAACAGAAAGGCTGTAAAGTTGTCAAGCTTCGTTTCATACTTTAAGAAAGCAATTGTTGGCTAATCAATTTCCTAAAGGCATTTTTGACATCTTTGTTCCTTAGACTGTAAATTAGGGGGTTCAGCATAGGTATAATCAATGTATAGAACACAGAGGTCACTTTGTCCATATCCAGTGAATGACCAGTGGTAGGCTGCAAATAAATGAAGATCAGGGTACCATGGTAAATGGTGACCACGGTCAGGTGGGAAGCACAAGTGGAGAACCCCTTTCTTCTTCCCTCAGCAGAACCTGTTTTAAGAATAGCTGCTATGATGCAGACATAAGAGAGAAGACCCATTAGAAGGCAGATGGTCTCCACCAAACTAGCAAAGATTACCAGAACAATGTCATGTATGTAAGTGTCAGTGCAGGACAGAGATAAGAGTGGGGAGATATCACAAAAGAAATGGTTAATTTCTTTGGAGCAGAAAGACAGATGGAAGGTGTTAGTGGTGTGAATAATTGAGCTCATGGTGCCCCCTAGAAATGCTCCAATTGCAAAGTGGCAGCAAATCCTCTTGGACATAATAACAGTATAAAGCAGGGGGTTGCAGATTGCTATGTACCGGTCATAAGCCATGGCAGCCAAGAGGAAAGACAACACGTCAATGAAAGAGCAGCAAAAATAAAACTGTGTGGCACAGCCATTGTAAGAAATGGTCTTCTTATCAGAAAGCAAATCCACAAGTAATTTGGGGGCAATGACGGAGGAGGAACACGAATCTATGAAGGACAATATGCAGAGGAAAAAGTACATAGGGACGTGCAAGTAGGAACTGATTGTGATTAATAAAATCATCCCAAGGTTCCACATGAGGGTAACAGAGTAGATGAAGAAAAACACAGCAAAAAGAACACTCTGAAGTTCTGGATGGTCACTAAATCCCAAGAGAAAGAACTCAGTCTTCGCCGTGCAGTTCTCCACCTCCATTCTCTGTGGCACTCCTAGACTTTGAAATTGTGGCAGAGTAATCATGACAATGTTAATAATCATCTCAATTTTAACAAAAAATAAAAATAAAATGATCGAAATAAATAGAACAGTAATTCTAAACCCACTTGGGCATCCTGATAGTACCTAGACATATCCAGAGTTAGAGTAATATAATGCGTAGGTTTCACTTTTATTTTGTTAATTTGATAATTTGCTATGTCTGTGCCTTAAAGCTATTGTTTTCACATCAAATGGTACCACCATGAAACCAGCTGCTGAATTCTAGGCCTGGGTTTCACTCTTACTTTCTTCAACTCTCTCATCTTCCACCGATGTCAAGTGATGGTGGTCAACCATACTACTAAAGAGCAAAGTTTTAATAAATGGTCTTTTTTCCCATCTGTGTTGTTTTCGTTTATTTCCAAAACAAATAAAACCATTGCTCTTCCAAGTGAAGCCTTGTATAGACAGAGGAGCAGAAGTTCTGAATTTCTTATCTTGAAATGTGGCTTTGCCTCTGAGGAACAAAGGAAGTCCTTAGAGTTTTTTGAAATCCACTAATAAAATAGAAAGAAGAACGATTCTGATTTAGTTATGTAAGTGACTGAATCATAACTCTGTCACTCAGTAGTTGTGAAACCTTGGGCAGGCTAATTAATCACTGAGTTTCACTTTCACCATCTATGATAGGATAATGTAGTACCTTACTCGTCAAATTATAATTGTTAAATGACTTTTTTCTTACAGCCTCAACATCATCACCATCTTGTTATTTCACTGTTCTGATGTTGGAAATATAACAGTTGTGAGTCAATGCAGTCACCTATTTTATTCTATATGGAAATGTGGCTGATATCCAAGGTTTACTCTTTTTCGTCACTGCCATTCCATTACTTAATTTCATCCCTCTTTTTCCTCAGTTGAACCTCATAATTGGCCTCCCTCCCTCCAGTCAATCCTCACCCTACTTTCAAACATGCTAAAAAATCTATCCATAAACCACTGCAAGAGTTATATATATAAAATAGATTTTGTATTATGTTTCCTTCTTGCTTAAACTCTTAAATGATTCCATGTCCTGTACAAGCTCAGCTTTTAAATACCTTCAGATTTGACATGTATTTCCATTTTCTATCCATATCCTCCATCTCAGAACCTGATCTAACAACATTACAAGAGTCTTACCCTCCTGCTCTTTCCTCAATTTGTTCCAGGTTTTCAATAAAACGAAATGTCTTTACTAAAACTTTGCATACATTTAGAGACACAGAGAATGAAATATAAATACCATAGAAATTGTAGATTCTGCATTATTACTCAAAGTTTATTTTCTACCTTTCTTCTGTTTCTAGGTAAATTAATTGAATTCTGAGTAGATGTGAATATCTGGTATTAACATATTTTCATCTTGTAATTTTCAATGAACTTTCATATCTAATTTAATTCTCATAGCCTTTTCAAATATGTTAATAATTCACTCTCTCTCAATTATATTGAAAAGGACTTTATTATTTCAGGCCATTTAGCCAGTCCAGGGTTGCATAGCTCGGCAATCAAAGAGCGAGGGCCAGAGATTGGAAATTCTGCATCACTGGGCTAGAGCACTCTTCAATAAACAATTCCTTCTAAGAGATGGAAATGCGTCAGAGATGGTGAAACTTAGGAAGAAGATTGGAGTAAATAATATCATTATTTTCCAAAATCTTAACGTGCCAGATTTGATATAAGGATATCAGTTTAAAACTAACTTCAATTTTCATTTAGTGCATGAGTTAGAACAGGCAGGTTTACTTCTTTCAACACAGTAATAGAGACAGTATGTTGTGATGATTAAAAGCATAGACCCTAGAGTCAGACTGCCTGAGTTTAAATTTGGATCTATCACTTAATATTTGTAGCACTGTAGCAAAATTTCGGTAGTTCTATGGTTTCATTTTCTGATATGTAAATTACATTTTATAGGAACATTGTCTGTAGGTAATTATGAGGATTAAATGAGCAATTACACATAAAATATTTTGAAGAGTGCTCTTCACATAGCAAACATTCAATAAATATTAAGTATTATTATTCAACCATTGAGAAAAGTTTGAGCTTCCCTAGACATTAGTATTTATTATTTTATTATCAACCAGGATTCTCTTTTTGCTCTAAAAAAGGGCTAATTAAAAAAAGAAAGCATCATTGAGCTACTCCAACTCTTTTGGAGTTCTCTTTTGCTGAAATATATGTGGCTTCCTCCTTCGAAACTATCAATTGTCATTGAGTGACCGTTCATCTATACATGTCTACAAATATGAGACATAAGATTGTCAGTTGATCTGGGAGTGGAGCAATGGCCACTGCTGTGAAGGTGAGGGAAAGATAAAATTATATCCAGTGATTACTGTGCCATCACCTCTTTTGATAATTATGAAGAATAACTATTAAAAAGTAGGCATCAAAGAAAATCTTATCTTAGGGACTATGCTTAAATAAGCTTGGGATCTGAGTCCTAGGGAACAATCACTTCTTTGTGCAAGCTGTTTTCTGCTAAACCCCTTATTTCCAATCACAGAATTAAAGGTAATAAAGAAATCAAATTATATGAAGAATATTTACCTGTAAGAATCTTTCAAGGATGTTACACACTTCAAGACTGAAAGAAACTTTCAGGATTCAAAAATGAAATATGAAAGCCAAATGGAACAATGGAAGGGGAAAAGAATAGAAGAAACAAAAAATTAAGTGGAGTCCAAAGAGAAGCCAAATAATCTATTCTTCTATGCAATTTTCAGGCGAGAATGAAAATTTCTGAAAGAGTTCAGCAAATTTACATATTCCTGCAGTAAGTTCTCTATATTGAGCCCTAGTCACTGCTTTTGAAACTTGTTTTCTATTCCCTTAAAACCAACCCCCTAGTCGCACCCTAATCTTTCTATTTGTGTTGATAACTGTTCACTCCAATGCATTACCATAAGATAAAATAAATAACATGATATACAAATTGGGTCAGCTTTAATTTATATTTAAACCTACCCAACTTTTAAAAAGAAATAGTAGATAATGAGAATTGTGTTTGTGTTTAGATTCCAAATCAGAATCCAATAATACTGAGGATTGTCTTAAGAAGATCATGTGTTAAATGTGCTTTTTTTTGTTGTTGCTCTTGTTTTTGTTTTTGTTTTTTGAGGAAGATTAGCCCTGAGCTAACATCTGCTGCCAATCCTCCTCTTTTTGCTGAGGAAGACTGGCCCTGAGCTAACATCCATGCCCATCTTCCTCTAGTTTATATGTGGGATGCCTACAACAGCATGGCTTGCCAAGCGGTGCCATGTCCGCACCCGGGATCCGAACTGGCTAACCCTGGGCTGCCAAAGTGGAACATGCGCACTTAACCACTATGCCACGGGCCCAGGCCCATCTTGTTGCTCTTGTTTTTGTTGAAAATACCTTGAGGACAAAAAGTGTCATTCTAGGCATGTTTATTCTCTAAACATCAGTTTCTTATGTGTAAAATAATTGACTATAAGACGATGAACACTTAAAATCCTATCCAGCTCTAATATACTAGGATTATGTTAAGAACACTTGCCAGATCACTTTCTTTCATTCACCTTCTTACTACACTGTTCTCAGCATCGGTTCATTGTTCACTGGAAAAATCTATTTTGACAGTTAAAGATTAAAAAATTGACCCATTGCTACCTTTTCTATAATCCATTTGGGCAGCCCTTTTGTGTTCATAGAATAAATTTGTGCCTCCCTTAAAAAGGCCGTCATTCCTTAGAATAATGCAAGATCTTTTATACTTTGCTTTGAGTCTTTTGAGATTAGCTCTCCAATCTCACATCAGATCCCAGGAACACACACACTAATATCCAAATCCCAGGGGGAAAATGTATGTGAGCAATTAAACAGTTCTACTGAGGAGTTGGTTAAACAAGAAATGAAATGATATAATGTGTTTTTCTACCTCCTCAGGATGTCTCAAAGAAAAATATGTTTGGGCTTTCAACATACTAGATTATTGTATATAAAATTGGATTATAATATTTGCTATCTAGTTAGATTTAACCAACTCAAAGCAATTTATCAAACTATCAGGATATTCTATGTGATAGAATGGTGGAATAAACTGGAAAGAAGAAAAAATGTATTTATCTAGGTATTGAGAACTAGAAGATCTTGAAAGTCAACATGTAAATAGAAAACCAATTATGAGTGAAGTTAATGACTCTGGTATGTGTTACATGTGCATTTATGTTCAAATGGAATTCTGTTCATAAATGGATCAGAGAATCTTCATTCACTAAATGCATTTACTCTGTAAATATGTTGTGCTAGGCAGTGTTCTAAGTACAAAACAGAGAAAAGGAAGATAAGTTGAACTCGACATTAGGAATTTTATCAAGTATAGAACAGTAAATGAAAGATGGTAGAGGAAACAAAATAAGCAATTACATGGAGACTGGAAAGTCCCTGGTATGATTGGAGACTCAGAAATGAGATTTATAGAGAATGTGTTGACTAATGAAGAAAGGTAATACTGGAAATATAAACATATTATACAAAAATATGCATTTCAAGTTATGTATATATATGAGTGTGTGTTTATATTTACATATATTTATCTTGGCAAAGAGAGATATGAGGAGTTTTGAGATTCCATCTGTCCATAAGATAAATCTCAGCAGAAAGAAACTTCTTTTCCAATAATTCCAGCAAAATCCCATAGTTAAGTCACTAGCTCACTACTATCCACCCAGAAACCAATCAGTGGGTCTTTTGAAGACTGGCCATGAAAACTTCTCCAAATCCCATTAAGTGCAAAGAAAGAGACCCACCAAGCATAGGAAAGGCATGGTCCTCACCCAAAAATTGAGATGCTAATAGTAAGAGAATGAGATAAACATATCAACCCCTATATTTTAAAAGTAAGGGAGTGACCAGATTATATGCATAAAACAAAACCACTTAAAGAAACACAAAGAAACTTTTATGTGGCTGATTTCAGACATGTTTGAGGAGCACCCAGAGCACCTTGATTCCTCCCAGACAACTAGAGGTGTTACCTATGAAGTGACATTTGGAGGGAAAGGCAGATCTGCTATGTCAAGTTTTTTGTGAAGCTGAATGGAAAGCATCCATCCTTAGTGCTAATAAAACAAAACAATCAGTCTTTAGATATGAAAAGTGTGTCTATCTCTCAGCAGGATATGGGCACTCCTAGTTATCCATGCTAAAGTGGGGGGGAATTTTGCGTCGCTGAAGCCCTCAGATCCAAGGTCTCTGAAAGGGGCATTGTAGATTCTAGAGAGAGATCAAACTGATAACTGACTAAAATGTGAGCACCTGGATAGCTGAAAATGCTTCTTAAACACAGGAAAATTTAATCCTGAAGGCTCCTCTGAGGAGACCAGAGCTCCAGTATATTGATGCTTTCTAGTCCAGTGACTCCACACTCAGGTGAGTTTGCTTTCTATAAGAGTTTTGACAGTGTCTGGAGATGTTTTTGCTTCTCACAAATGTGGGGGGGGTGGTCCTGATATCTAATGGGTAAAGGTCAGGAATGCTACTAAACATCCCATAGTACACAGGAAAGACATCCACAGCACTAAATTGTCTGGCTCAAAATGTCAACAGTGCTACGGTTGAGAAATCCTGTTCTAGTTGAAGGACCAAAGGTGAAAGACATTTCTCTTAACTTCACCCTAAAATACGAAGTATCATGGGTGGTATGGTAAATCTCACTCCACTTAAACATTGGAAAACCAATATAGAGCCATATTTTCATCATAAGCACAATATAATTCCATTCATTTAGTCATTACTTATTTATCTATTTAAAGAAATAATGAGTAGCTGTCTTCACCAAGGGATACTGGAATATTTCCAAATTATCCTTACCCTCAAAGATTCCTTTTTAAAAAACATTAATAATGGTACTTTTTATGGGACTGGTCCTTGAAGTTTTGTCATTATGTTTAAGTCCAATGATAACTCTCTAAGGCTAGCAGCTTATCCCCAGTTTATATTTCAGAAACTTGAGATTAAGCAAGTTTGTGTCTTCCTCAAAATAACTCATCTGGTTATGAACCTGGGGTGAGGTGTGTAATCTCGAGTCCCGAGTTCTTCCTACTTCATTAAAGCAACAAGGACCTAAGTTGCATTAGTGAATCCAGCAAAAATATAGAAAATAGGGGCCGGCCCTGTGGACGAGCGGTTAAGTTCACATGCTCCGCTGGAGGCGGCCCAGTGTTTCGTCGGTTCAAATCCTGGGCACGAACATGGCACTGTTCATAGAGCCACGCTGAGGCGGCGTCCCACATGCCACAACTGGAAGGACCCACAACTAAGAATATACAACTATGTACTACGGGCTATGGGGAGAAAAAATAAAAATAAAATCTTTAAACAAAAAAATAGAAAATAACAAATATGAAATTAAATCTTAAGAAAGCAAGAAAAAAATGAAGTGTCAACATTGTAAGAACATGGGAAAGCTAAATTATGATTTGGCTTTTAAAAGATGGGTGTGTTATGCTTGAAAATGGACCTTATGTGTATCAGGCTCTAATCCATGAAACCTA
Source organism: Equus quagga (assembly GCF_021613505.1). Taxonomy (NCBI): domain Eukaryota; kingdom Metazoa; phylum Chordata; class Mammalia; order Perissodactyla; family Equidae; genus Equus; species Equus quagga. Next base: position 28,905 of record NW_025798978.1, read on the forward strand.
TAAATGTCATCTTATTTGGAAAAGTATCGCTTGAAGTTGTGATTAGGTTAATGATTTTCAGATGAGCAGATTATCCTGGATGATCAGGGTGTACTCTAAACCGCATTAAGTGTCCTTATAAGAGAGAGACAGAAGATTATTTTAAACACACACACACACACACACACGAAAATGTAGAAAAGATGGAGAGGAGAGAGGTTTGAAGATGCTAGCCTTGAAAGACAGAAGTAATATAACCACAAGACAAGGAATACCTGCAGCCACCAGAAGCTGGAAGAGATAAGGAAAAGATTGTCCCCTACAACCTCTTGAGGGAGTATGGTCTTGCTGACAACTTGAATTTGGCCCAGTTATGTGGACTTCAAATTTCTGATCTCCAGAATTGTAAGAGAATAAAGGTCTATTGTTTTAAGCCACAGGATGTGTACTAATTATTTTTCAGAAGCTGTGGGAATCTAATTTATAATAGGTTTAGAATATAATAGATTTAGAAAATATAGTGAATGCTTAGAATAATACCAGGCAGAGGAAAAAAACGTTAACAAGAGCACAAAAGCTTAAAAAAGTACAACATCAAATATATGATCCACTTATTTAACCAAGACAAGGCAAAATAGAGAACAAGAGGTAAAAGTAAAAACAATAGCAACAACAGCAGGTAACTTATGGATCAGTTATAATATACCATATATAGTGCAAAGAACTTAAGATATAGTATTTAGTGTTCATGAAAATGTTAGAAAAGTAGAATATTATTATCACTGTTTTGCGGAAGAGAAGATTTTAAAAGTTCTAAAATTATTACTTTGCAATCAAAAAATTAATAAGAAAGATAATAACAAAAAAACTAAAAAATAATACTCAGAAATACAAACAGGAAATTTAGTTCAAATTTTCATGAAAAAAACAGAATATGAGAGAAAACTATGCTCATCCCATGTAAAAAAATGAAGTCAATTTGTTAAGAATGGTTGCACACATTAAGGATGATGAAAAGACATATCTTTTTATGTGCAGTTTGTTAGAAATCTATTGATGTTATCTCAGACCAGGAAATTGAGTCTAACAATATCACTCTAAAAACCCATTCAAGGCAGTTAAAGATTGGAGACAAGCAGCAAAGGTAGCAGATGCACTTGAACTCTCCAATAAAAGGGATAAGATTTGTCTAAATAAGATAGGCAACTAGAAAACAAAAAAGCATACATTGTCCTTTAGCTCAAATAATACTTCCTTATTTTACTTTTCATTCACAGCCACCCAAAACAAGCCCCTCACTAAAGATCTCTAACGAAACCCTGAGTCTAGCTAAGAAAATAGCTTTTCAAAAGGCAGTTGGGATCCCAACACTTTCTTGAGAGCTTCTTTCACATCCTTGTCTTTCAGGCCATAGATCAAGGGATTCAGCCTGGGAATCACTGCAGTGTAAAACGCTGTGGCTGCTTTGTCAGTATCCGCACTGTTGCAAAAACTGGGCCTGCAATAAATGAAAAGTATGATTCCCTGCAAGACTGCAATCACTGTGTGGTGGGAGGCACAGGTAGAAAAGGCTTCGCACCTTCCCTCTGCAGAGCGTATACTCAGGATGGCGATGAGAATAAACCAGTAGGAAGTGAGGATGATCACGATGGTGACAATTTCACTGAAAGTGGCCCCAATTAATAATGGACATGACATAGCAAGCAAGAGTAAAGAGAGGGGGTAAATCACAAAAGAAGTGGTTGACTACATTTGACCTACAGGATGGGATTTCAAGAGCTAAACACAAGTAAACCAAAGAACACACAGTTCCACAGATGTAGAAGCTAGAGACCAGGACCATACAAAATTTCTGGGACATGGAGAGCATGTACAGCAGTGAACTACAGATGGGCAAAAAGCAGTCACAAGCCATCACAGTCAGCAGGAAGACCTCAGTGACTGCACACATGCAAAGCAAGTAGAATTGCACCATGCATCCCAGGAAGGAAACTGAGTTTTCCTTGTTTAAGATATTGGATAGCATCTTTGGCACGATGATCATGGAACTGCAAAAATCCACAAAGGACAAGTGGGTGAGGAAAAAGTACTTGTAAGTGTGAAGTCCAGAGCTGACCTGATTCAGTGCAATCATGCCCAGGTTGGCCCAAACTGTGACTCCATATACGAGAAGGAACAGAGGGAGAGAAAGACTCTCAGCTCAGGGGCATCTGATACTCCAGGAAGAACGAACTCTGTCACAGTGGTACCGTTCTCCTCACTCATTTCCACCATATGTCAGGATGGGAAACCAAACGATGTTTTGCGTTTCTTCTAAAAAGAGAACAAGAGAGAAAACAACACATTTATATTAACTTTGGAAAAATATAGCATTGACAGTGATTTAAGATACAATTGTCAAATAATTCAAAATTTTCAATGTCTCAGTGGATCTCACTGATCAAAATAACTTTTAAGTATCAGCAGAAACCTATATGATTCCCAACTGTTATCTGCTATGATAAATTGGGTTGATGAATTAAATTAGGTGTTTTGTTGGAATCTGAAACAGATTCAATGATTTTACAGCCTCATGGAGATAAACTACTGTTCTTTGAAAAATGTAGCAATTTCTGTCCATGTAGGGTGACAGCTATTGTGATCCTATAAGTGTACACTATTTTTTTAGATTAGTTTATCAGTAGCATAAATTTTGCAGGGGGTGAGGAGGTCCTGTACAATTTCCATGCAGGGACTGTGACCAATTTTTTTGAGCTTAGTGGCTCACAATGATTCTTTAACTCTAGAATTATGCAGAATGAAAAATAGAGAATTAAAATATATTCTAAAAGCCATCATCATTTTTACTTATCAAATTAGCAAAGTAATTTAGTTAATTATAATGATAATAATCTATGTCAATAATGACTCAGAAAGATGTAACTGTTGTCTACACTTTTCTGGAAAGCCATTAGGCAACGTATGTCCAAAATCTTAACCCTGACGACAGTAAAAGCTATATGATATTTTTTATGAGAGGTTTTCTTCTTTTGTTTTAATCAGAATTTAAGTTTAAGTTTTTTTTATTATTTTTTATTTTTTTAAAGATTGGCACCTGAGGTAACATCTGTTGCCAATATCTCTTTTCTCCCCCTCCTTCTTCCTCCTCTTCTTCTCCTTCTCGTTCTTCTTCTCCTCCTCCTTCTTCTTCTCCCCAAAGCCCCTCAGCACATAGTTGTATATTCTAGTTGTAAGTCGCTCTGGCTGTGCTCTGTGGGACGCCACATCAGCATGGCTTGATGAGCTGTGCCACATCCATGCCCAGCATCAGAATCAGCGAAACCCTGGGCAACTGAAATGGAGTGAGTGAGCTTAAACACTGTGCCACGGGGCTGGCCCTGAGATTTTCTTCTTGGTAAGCGATTACAATAAATATTTAATTACATTCATAAAATTGTGAAAAACTGTATCCAGAGCTACATTTCAGCATTGTTTGTAATATTAACAATGGGAAAAATTGTTAAATTAGAGCAATTTTTAAAACATAGTGGATTATATCTAGAGTAGCAAATTATTATGCTATCTGAAATTACATTTTTGAGATGGCTAATTTTTTTAAAGGATATTGAATAGTACCCTTGGTATATACATGTGGATGTAAATGAAGATGCATATGGAGAGGTATGAATAAGTATGATGGATATATTATGTATTATCACTTTTATTTGGCTACAATCCTAGAAAGATAAATCCTGTATCCACATTAAAAAGGAAGGAAGTGAAAACTTTCCCAAGTTCTCTCACATTGCTGGTTGGGGAAGTAGTTATGCTGTACATTCCACATAGGTGGAATCTACCATTTACGTCTGTCTAAAGAAAAGGAAAGGGGCCAGCCCAGCTCTACTCATTAGGCCATGTTGAGGTGCTGTCCCACATAGCACAACCAGAAGGATCTACAACTAAAATATGCATCTATGTACTGGGGGACTTTGGGGAGAAGAAGAAGGAAAAAAAAAACAGATTGGCAACAGTTCTTAGCTCACGTGCCGATCTTTAAAAGAAAAAGAAAAGAAAAGTCAAGTAGCTGGCTTACATTAACAAAAAAAGAAAGAAAATGCAAACGGAAGTTGAGGAATTTTATTCTCTTCCCTCCTTCATAGACAGCAGGAGGAATACACCCATGCCTTCAAATACACATATATGATGAAACTGAGAGAAGAGATTTCAGACTGAAAACATAATCTGATATTTTCTCCACATCTTGAGCTAATTTTAAAGTGGAAACATCACTTTCCTGAAGTCATGGTTTTTTCATTACCCCCCCAAAAATAAAAAAAATAAAAAAACTGAGCTATTTGTCATTTGCCTACTTCAAAGTTAAAACAGAAAAGTCAACTTGGAAAATTTTCTTCTTAATATTCCAGGCTGACAATAAGAAACTAATTGATGGTAAACCCAAAACAAATCCCAAAGAATTCACCTCCTCTACTGAGCAGAGATGGTCCACGTGGCCTGATTCCCCATAACCAGCTCAGAGGCGTATTAATTCAACTCTCAGAATTAGGGTGACAATTAGGGAGCTCCTCTACAGTCATAAATTCTATATTCCTTGACAAAAATCAGTGTGGAAAATGG
>NW_025798979.1:0-33496 GCF_021613505.1 Equus quagga
CCATTTTCCACACTGATTTTTGTCAAGGAATATAGAATTTATGACTGTAGAGGAGCTCCCTAATTGTCACCCTAATTCTGAGAGTTGAATTAATACGCCTCTGAGCTGGTTATGGGGAATCAGGCCACGTGGACCATCTCTGCTCAGTAGAGGAGGTGAATTCTTTGGGATTTGTTTTGGGTTTACCATCAATTAGTTTCTTATTGTCAGCCTGGAATATTAAGAAGAAAATTTTCCAAGTTGACTTTTCTGTTTTAACTTTGAAGTAGGCAAATGACAAATAGCTCAGTTTTTTTATTTTTTTTATTTTTGGGGGGGGGTAATGAAAAAACCATGACTTCAGGAAAGTGATGTTTCCACTTTAAAATTAGCTCAAGATGTGGAGAAAATATCAGATTATGTTTTCAGTCTGAAATCTCTTCTCTCAGTTTCATCATATATGTGTATTTGAAGGCATGGGTGTATTCCTCCTGCTGTCTATGAAGGAGGGAAGAGAATAAAATTCCTCAACTTCCGTTTGCTTTTTCTTTCTTTTTTTGTTAATGTAAGCCAGCTACTTGACTTTTCTTTTCTTTTTCTTTTAAAGATCGGCACGTGAGCTAAGAACTGTTGCCAATCTGTTTTTTTTTTTCCTTCTTCTTCTCCCCAAAGTCCCCCAGTACATAGATGCATATTTTAGTTGTAGATCCTTCTGGTTGTGCTATGTGGGACAGCACCTCAACATGGCCTAATGAGTAGAGCTGGGCTGGCCCCTTTCCTTTTCTTTAGACAGACGTAAATGGTAGATTCCACCTATGTGGAATGTACAGCATAACTACTTCCCCAACCAGCAATGTGAGAGAACTTGGGAAAGTTTTCACTTCCTTCCTTTTTAATGTGGATACAGGATTTATCTTTCTAGGATTGTAGCCAAATAAAAGTGATAATACATAATATATCCATCATACTTATTCATACCTCTCCATATGCATCTTCATTTACATCCACATGTATATACCAAGGGTACTATTCAATATCCTTTAAAAAAATTAGCCATCTCAAAAATGTAATTTCAGATAGCATAATAATTTGCTACTCTAGATATAATCCACTATGTTTTAAAAATTGCTCTAATTTAACAATTTTTCCCATTGTTAATATTACAAACAATGCTGAAATGTAGCTCTGGATACAGTTTTTCACAATTTTATGAATGTAATTAAATATTTATTGTAATCGCTTACCAAGAAGAAAATCTCAGGGCCAGCCCCGTGGCACAGTGTTTAAGCTCACTCACTCCATTTCAGTGGCCCAGGGTTTCGCTGATTCTGATGCTGGGCATGGATGTGGCACAGCTCATCAAGCCATGCTGATGTGGCGTCCCACAGAGCACAGCCAGAGCGACTTACAACTAGAATATACAACTATGTGCTGAGGGGCTTTGGGGAGAAGAAGAAGGAGGAGGAGAAGAAGAAAGAGAAGAAGAAGAGGAGGAGGAAAAGGGGGGGAGAAAAGAGATATTGGCAACAGATGTTACCTCAGGTGCCAATCTTTAAAAAAATAAAAAATAATAAAAAAAACTTAAACTTAAATTCTGATTAAAACAAAAGAAGAAAACCTCTCATAAAAAATATCATATAGCTTTTACTGTCGTCAGGGTTAAGATTTTGGACATACGTTGCCTAATGGCTTTCCAGAAAAGTGTAGACAACAGTTACATCTTTCTGAGTCATTATTGACATAGATTATTATCATTATAATTAACTAAATTACTTTGCTAATTTGATAAGTAAAAATGATGATGGCTTTTAGAATATATTTTAATTCTCTATTTTTCATTCTGCATAATTCTAGAGTTAAAGAATCATTGTGAGCCACTAAGCTCAAAAAAATTGGTCACAGTCCCTGCATGGAAATTGTACAGGACCTCCTCACCCCCTGCAAAATTTATGCTACTGATAAACTAATCTAAAAAAATAGTGTACACTTATAGGATCACAATAGCTGTCACCCTACATGGACAGAAATTGCTACATTTTTCAAAGAACAGTAGTTTATCTCCATGAGGCTGTAAAATCATTGAATCTGTTTCAGATTCCAACAAAACACCTAATTTAATTCATCAACCCAATTTATCATAGCAGATAACAGTTGGGAATCATATAGGTTTCTGCTGATACTTAAAAGTTATTTTGATCAGTGAGATCCACTGAGACATTGAAAATTTTGAATTATTTGACAATTGTATCTTAAATCACTGTCAATGCTATATTTTTCCAAAGTTAATATAAATGTGTTGTTTTCTCTCTTGTTCTCTTTTTAGAAGAAACGCAAAACATCGTTTGGTTTCCCATCCTGACACATGGTGGAAATGAGTGAGGAGAACGGTACCACTGTGACAGAGTTCGTTCTTCCTGGAGTATCAGATGCCCCTGAGCTGAGAGTCTTTCTCTCCCTCTGTTCCTTCTCGTATATGGAGTCACAGTTTGGGCCAACCTGGGCATGATTGCACTGAATCAGGTCAGCTCTGGACTTCACACTTACAAGTACTTTTTCCTCACCCACTTGTCCTTTGTGGATTTTTGCAGTTCCATGATCATCGTGCCAAAGATGCTATCCAATATCTTAAACAAGGAAAACTCAGTTTCCTTCCTGGGATGCATGGTGCAATTCTACTTGCTTTGCATGTGTGCAGTCACTGAGGTCTTCCTGCTGACTGTGATGGCTTGTGACTGCTTTTTGCCCATCTGTAGTTCACTGCTGTACATGCTCTCCATGTCCCAGAAATTTTGTATGGTCCTGGTCTCTAGCTTCTACATCTGTGGAACTGTGTGTTCTTTGGTTTACTTGTGTTTAGCTCTTGAAATCCCATCCTGTAGGTCAAATGTAGTCAACCACTTCTTTTGTGATTTACCCCCTCTCTTTACTCTTGCTTGCTATGTCATGTCCATTATTAATTGGGGCCACTTTCAGTGAAATTGTCACCATCGTGATCATCCTCACTTCCTACTGGTTTATTCTCATCGCCATCCTGAGTATACGCTCTGCAGAGGGAAGGTGCGAAGCCTTTTCTACCTGTGCCTCCCACCACACAGTGATTGCAGTCTTGCAGGGAATCATACTTTTCATTTATTGCAGGCCCAGTTTTTGCAACAGTGCGGATACTGACAAAGCAGCCACAGCGTTTTACACTGCAGTGATTCCCAGGCTGAATCCCTTGATCTATGGCCTGAAAGACAAGGATGTGAAAGAAGCTCTCAAGAAAGTGTTGGGATCCCAACTGCCTTTTGAAAAGCTATTTTCTTAGCTAGACTCAGGGTTTCGTTAGAGATCTTTAGTGAGGGGCTTGTTTTGGGTGGCTGTGAATGAAAAGTAAAATAAGGAAGTATTATTTGAGCTAAAGGACAATGTATGCTTTTTTGTTTTCTAGTTGCCTATCTTATTTAGACAAATCTTATCCCTTTTATTGGAGAGTTCAAGTGCATCTGCTACCTTTGCTGCTTGTCTCCAATCTTTAACTGCCTTGAATGGGTTTTTAGAGTGATATTGTTAGACTCAATTTCCTGGTCTGAGATAACATCAATAGATTTCTAACAAACTGCACATAAAAAGATATGTCTTTTCATCATCCTTAATGTGTGCAACCATTCTTAACAAATTGACTTCATTTTTTTACATGGGATGAGCATAGTTTTCTCTCATATTCTGTTTTTTTCATGAAAATTTGAACTAAATTTCCTGTTTGTATTTCTGAGTATTATTTTTTAGTTTTTTTGTTATTATCTTTCTTATTAATTTTTTGATTGCAAAGTAATAATTTTAGAACTTTTAAAATCTTCTCTTCCGCAAAACAGTGATAATAATATTCTACTTTTCTAACATTTTCATGAACACTAAATACTATATCTTAAGTTCTTTGCACTATATATGGTATATTATAACTGATCCATAAGTTACCTGCTGTTGTTGCTATTGTTTTTACTTTTACCTCTTGTTCTCTATTTTGCCTTGTCTTGGTTAAATAAGTGGATCATATATTTGATGTTGTACTTTTTTAAGCTTTTGTGCTCTTGTTAACGTTTTTTTCCTCTGCCTGGTATTATTCTAAGCATTCACTATATTTTCTAAATCTATTATATTCTAAACCTATTATAAATTAGATTCCCACAGCTTCTGAAAAATAATTAGTACACATCCTGTGGCTTAAAACAATAGACCTTTATTCTCTTACAATTCTGGAGATCAGAAATTTGAAGTCCACATAACTGGGCCAAATTCAAGTTGTCAGCAAGACCATACTCCCTCAAGAGGTTGTAGGGGACAATCTTTTCCTTATCTCTTCCAGCTTCTGGTGGCTGCAGGTATTCCTTGTCTTGTGGTTATATTACTTCTGTCTTTCAAGGCTAGCATCTTCAAACCTCTCTCCTCTCCATCTTTTCTACATTTTCGTGTGTGTGTGTGTGTGTGTGTTTAAAATAATCTTCTGTCTCTCTCTTATAAGGACACTTAATGCGGTTTAGAGTACACCCTGATCATCCAGGATAATCTGCTCATCTGAAAATCATTAACCTAATCACAACTTCAAGCGATACTTTTCCAAATAAGATGACATTTATAGGTTTCATGGATTAGAGCCTGATACACATAAGGTCCATTTTCAAGCATAACACACCCATCTTTTAAAAGCCAAATCATAATTTAGCTTTCCCATGTTCTTACAATGTTGACACTTCATTTTTTTCTTGCTTTCTTAAGATTTAATTTCATATTTGTTATTTTCTATTTTTTTGTTTAAAGATTTTATTTTTATTTTTTCTCCCCATAGCCCATAGTACATAGTTGTATATTCTTAGTTGTGGGTCCTTCCAGTTGTGGCATGTGGGACGCCGCCTCAGCGTGGCTCTATGAACAGTGCCATGTTCGTGCCCAGGATTTGAACCGACGAAACACTGGGCCGCCTCCAGCGGAGCATGTGAACTTAACCGCTCGTCCACAGGGCCGGCCCCTATTTTCTATATTTTTGCTGGATTCACTAATGCAACTTAGGTCCTTGTTGCTTTAATGAAGTAGGAAGAACTCGGGACTCGAGATTACACACCTCACCCCAGGTTCATAACCAGATGAGTTATTTTGAGGAAGACACAAACTTGCTTAATCTCAAGTTTCTGAAATATAAACTGGGGATAAGCTGCTAGCCTTAGAGAGTTATCATTGGACTTAAACATAATGACAAAACTTCAAGGACCAGTCCCATAAAAAGTACCATTATTAATGTTTTTTAAAAAGGAATCTTTGAGGGTAAGGATAATTTGGAAATATTCCAGTATCCCTTGGTGAAGACAGCTACTCATTATTTCTTTAAATAGATAAATAAGTAATGACTAAATGAATGGAATTATATTGTGCTTATGATGAAAATATGGCTCTATATTGGTTTTCCAATGTTTAAGTGGAGTGAGATTTACCATACCACCCATGATACTTCGTATTTTAGGGTGAAGTTAAGAGAAATGTCTTTCACCTTTGGTCCTTCAACTAGAACAGGATTTCTCAACCGTAGCACTGTTGACATTTTGAGCCAGACAATTTAGTGCTGTGGATGTCTTTCCTGTGTACTATGGGATGTTTAGTAGCATTCCTGACCTTTACCCATTAGATATCAGGACCACCCCCCCCACATTTGTGAGAAGCAAAAACATCTCCAGACACTGTCAAAACTCTTATAGAAAGCAAACTCACCTGAGTGTGGAGTCACTGGACTAGAAAGCATCAATATACTGGAGCTCTGGTCTCCTCAGAGGAGCCTTCAGGATTAAATTTTCCTGTGTTTAAGAAGCATTTTCAGCTATCCAGGTGCTCACATTTTAGTCAGTTATCAGTTTGATCTCTCTCTAGAATCTACAATGCCCCTTTCAGAGACCTTGGATCTGAGGGCTTCAGCGACGCAAAATTCCCCCCCACTTTAGCATGGATAACTAGGAGTGCCCATATCCTGCTGAGAGATAGACACACTTTTCATATCTAAAGACTGATTGTTTTGTTTTATTAGCACTAAGGATGGATGCTTTCCATTCAGCTTCACAAAAAACTTGACATAGCAGATCTGCCTTTCCCTCCAAATGTCACTTCATAGGTAACACCTCTAGTTGTCTGGGAGGAATCAAGGTGCTCTGGGTGCTCCTCAAACATGTCTGAAATCAGCCACATAAAAGTTTCTTTGTGTTTCTTTAAGTGGTTTTGTTTTATGCATATAATCTGGTCACTCCCTTACTTTTAAAATATAGGGGTTGATATGTTTATCTCATTCTCTTACTATTAGCATCTCAATTTTTGGGTGAGGACCATGCCTTTCCTATGCTTGGTGGGTCTCTTTCTTTGCACTTAATGGGATTTGGAGAAGTTTTCATGGCCAGTCTTCAAAAGACCCACTGATTGGTTTCTGGGTGGATAGTAGTGAGCTAGTGACTTAACTATGGGATTTTGCTGGAATTATTGGAAAAGAAGTTTCTTTCTGCTGAGATTTATCTTATGGACAGATGGAATCTCAAAACTCCTCATATCTCTCTTTGCCAAGATAAATATATGTAAATATAAACACACACTCATATATATACATAACTTGAAATGCATATTTTTGTATAATATGTTTATATTTCCAGTATTACCTTTCTTCATTAGTCAACACATTCTCTATAAATCTCATTTCTGAGTCTCCAATCATACCAGGGACTTTCCAGTCTCCATGTAATTGCTTATTTTGTTTCCTCTACCATCTTTCATTTACTGTTCTATACTTGATAAAATTCCTAATGTCGAGTTCAACTTATCTTCCTTTTCTCTGTTTTGTACTTAGAACACTGCCTAGCACAACATATTTACAGAGTAAATGCATTTAGTGAATGAAGATTCTCTGATCCATTTATGAACAGAATTCCATTTGAACATAAATGCACATGTAACACATACCAGAGTCATTAACTTCACTCATAATTGGTTTTCTATTTACACGTTGACTTTCAAGATCTTCTAGTTCTCAATACCTAGATAAATACATTTTTTCTTCTTTCCAGTTTATTCCACCATTCTATCACATAGAATATCCTGATAGTTTGATAAATTGCTTTGAGTTGGTTAAATCTAACTAGATAGCAAATATTATAATCCAATTTTATATACAATAATCTAGTATGTTGAAAGCCCAAACATATTTTTCTTTGAGACATCCTGAGGAGGTAGAAAAACACATTATATCATTTCATTTCTTGTTTAACCAACTCCTCAGTAGAACTGTTTAATTGCTCACATACATTTTCCCCCTGGGATTTGGATATTAGTGTGTGTGTTCCTGGGATCTGATGTGAGATTGGAGAGCTAATCTCAAAAGACTCAAAGCAAAGTATAAAAGATCTTGCATTATTCTAAGGAATGACGGCCTTTTTAAGGGAGGCACAAATTTATTCTATGAACACAAAAGGGCTGCCCAAATGGATTATAGAAAAGGTAGCAATGGGTCAATTTTTTAATCTTTAACTGTCAAAATAGATTTTTCCAGTGAACAATGAACCGATGCTGAGAACAGTGTAGTAAGAAGGTGAATGAAAGAAAGTGATCTGGCAAGTGTTCTTAACATAATCCTAGTATATTAGAGCTGGATAGGATTTTAAGTGTTCATCGTCTTATAGTCAATTATTTTACACATAAGAAACTGATGTTTAGAGAATAAACATGCCTAGAATGACACTTTTTGTCCTCAAGGTATTTTCAACAAAAACAAGAGCAACAAGATGGGCCTGGGCCCGTGGCATAGTGGTTAAGTGCGCATGTTCCACTTTGGCAGCCCAGGGTTAGCCAGTTCGGATCCCGGGTGCGGACATGGCACCGCTTGGCAAGCCATGCTGTTGTAGGCATCCCACATATAAACTAGAGGAAGATGGGCATGGATGTTAGCTCAGGGCCAGTCTTCCTCAGCAAAAAGAGGAGGATTGGCAGCAGATGTTAGCTCAGGGCTAATCTTCCTCAAAAAACAAAAACAAAAACAAGAGCAACAACAAAAAAAAGCACATTTAACACATGATCTTCTTAAGACAATCCTCAGTATTATTGGATTCTGATTTGGAATCTAAACACAAACACAATTCTCATTATCTACTATTTCTTTTTAAAAGTTGGGTAGGTTTAAATATAAATTAAAGCTGACCCAATTTGTATATCATGTTATTTATTTTATCTTATGGTAATGCATTGGAGTGAACAGTTATCAACACAAATAGAAAGATTAGGGTGCGACTAGGGGGTTGGTTTTAAGGGAATAGAAAACAAGTTTCAAAAGCAGTGACTAGGGCTCAATATAGAGAACTTACTGCAGGAATATGTAAATTTGCTGAACTCTTTCAGAAATTTTCATTCTCGCCTGAAAATTGCATAGAAGAATAGATTATTTGGCTTCTCTTTGGACTCCACTTAATTTTTTGTTTCTTCTATTCTTTTCCCCTTCCATTGTTCCATTTGGCTTTCATATTTCATTTTTGAATCCTGAAAGTTTCTTTCAGTCTTGAAGTGTGTAACATCCTTGAAAGATTCTTACAGGTAAATATTCTTCATATAATTTGATTTCTTTATTACCTTTAATTCTGTGATTGGAAATAAGGGGTTTAGCAGAAAACAGCTTGCACAAAGAAGTGATTGTTCCCTAGGACTCAGATCCCAAGCTTATTTAAGCATAGTCCCTAAGATAAGATTTTCTTTGATGCCTACTTTTTAATAGTTATTCTTCATAATTATCAAAAGAGGTGATGGCACAGTAATCACTGGATATAATTTTATCTTTCCCTCACCTTCACAGCAGTGGCCATTGCTCCACTCCCAGATCAACTGACAATCTTATGTCTCATATTTGTAGACATGTATAGATGAACGGTCACTCAATGACAATTGATAGTTTCGAAGGAGGAAGCCACATATATTTCAGCAAAAGAGAACTCCAAAAGAGTTGGAGTAGCTCAATGATGCTTTCTTTTTTTAATTAGCCCTTTTTTAGAGCAAAAAGAGAATCCTGGTTGATAATAAAATAATAAATACTAATGTCTAGGGAAGCTCAAACTTTTCTCAATGGTTGAATAATAATACTTAATATTTATTGAATGTTTGCTATGTGAAGAGCACTCTTCAAAATATTTTATGTGTAATTGCTCATTTAATCCTCATAATTACCTACAGACAATGTTCCTATAAAATGTAATTTACATATCAGAAAATGAAACCATAGAACTACCGAAATTTTGCTACAGTGCTACAAATATTAAGTGATAGATCCAAATTTAAACTCAGGCAGTCTGACTCTAGGGTCTATGCTTTTAATCATCACAACATACTGTCTCTATTACTGTGTTGAAAGAAGTAAACCTGCCTGTTCTAACTCATGCACTAAATGAAAATTGAAGTTAGTTTTAAACTGATATCCTTATATCAAATCTGGCACGTTAAGATTTTGGAAAATAATGATATTATTTACTCCAATCTTCTTCCTAAGTTTCACCATCTCTGACGCATTTCCATCTCTTAGAAGGAATTGTTTATTGAAGAGTGCTCTAGCCCAGTGATGCAGAATTTCCAATCTCTGGCCCTCGCTCTTTGATTGCCGAGCTATGCAACCCTGGACTGGCTAAATGGCCTGAAATAATAAAGTCCTTTTCAATATAATTGAGAGAGAGTGAATTATTAACATATTTGAAAAGGCTATGAGAATTAAATTAGATATGAAAGTTCATTGAAAATTACAAGATGAAAATATGTTAATACCAGATATTCACATCTACTCAGAATTCAATTAATTTACCTAGAAACAGAAGAAAGGTAGAAAATAAACTTTGAGTAATAATGCAGAATCTACAATTTCTATGGTATTTATATTTCATTCTCTGTGTCTCTAAATGTATGCAAAGTTTTAGTAAAGACATTTCGTTTTATTGAAAACCTGGAACAAATTGAGGAAAGAGCAGGAGGGTAAGACTCTTGTAATGTTGTTAGATCAGGTTCTGAGATGGAGGATATGGATAGAAAATGGAAATACATGTCAAATCTGAAGGTATTTAAAAGCTGAGCTTGTACAGGACATGGAATCATTTAAGAGTTTAAGCAAGAAGGAAACATAATACAAAATCTATTTTATATATATAACTCTTGCAGTGGTTTATGGATAGATTTTTTAGCATGTTTGAAAGTAGGGTGAGGATTGACTGGAGGGAGGGAGGCCAATTATGAGGTTCAACTGAGGAAAAAGAGGGATGAAATTAAGTAATGGAATGGCAGTGACGAAAAAGAGTAAACCTTGGATATCAGCCACATTTCCATATAGAATAAAATAGGTGACTGCATTGACTCACAACTGTTATATTTCCAACATCAGAACAGTGAAATAACAAGATGGTGATGATGTTGAGGCTGTAAGAAAAAAGTCATTTAACAATTATAATTTGACGAGTAAGGTACTACATTATCCTATCATAGATGGTGAAAGTGAAACTCAGTGATTAATTAGCCTGCCCAAGGTTTCACAACTACTGAGTGACAGAGTTATGATTCAGTCACTTACATAACTAAATCAGAATCGTTCTTCTTTCTATTTTATTAGTGGATTTCAAAAAACTCTAAGGACTTCCTTTGTTCCTCAGAGGCAAAGCCACATTTCAAGATAAGAAATTCAGAACTTCTGCTCCTCTGTCTATACAAGGCTTCACTTGGAAGAGCAATGGTTTTATTTGTTTTGGAAATAAACGAAAACAACACAGATGGGAAAAAAGACCATTTATTAAGACTTTGCTCTTTAGTAGTATGGTTGACCACCATCACTTGACATTGGTGGAAGATGAGAGAGTTGAAGAAAGTAAGAGTGAAACCCAGGCCTAGAATTCAGCAGCTGGTTTCATGGTGGTACCATTTGATGTGAAAACAATAGCTTTAAGGCACAGACATAGCAAATTATCAAATTAACAAAATAAAAGTGAAACCTACGCATTATATTACTCTAACTCTGGATATGTCTAGGTACTATCAGGATGCCCAAGTGGGTTTAGAATTACTGTTCTATTTATTTCGATCATTTTATTTTTATTTTTTGTTAAAATTGAGATGATTATTAACATTGTCATGATTACTCTGCCACAATTTCAAAGTCTAGGAGTGCCACAGAGAATGGAGGTGGAGAACTGCACGGCGAAGACTGAGTTCTTTCTCTTGGGATTTAGTGACCATCCAGAACTTCAGAGTGTTCTTTTTGCTGTGTTTTTCTTCATCTACTCTGTTACCCTCATGTGGAACCTTGGGATGATTTTATTAATCACAATCAGTTCCTACTTGCACGTCCCTATGTACTTTTTCCTCTGCATATTGTCCTTCATAGATTCGTGTTCCTCCTCCGTCATTGCCCCCAAATTACTTGTGGATTTGCTTTCTGATAAGAAGACCATTTCTTACAATGGCTGTGCCACACAGTTTTATTTTTGCTGCTCTTTCATTGACGTGTTGTCTTTCCTCTTGGCTGCCATGGCTTATGACCGGTACATAGCAATCTGCAACCCCCTGCTTTATACTGTTATTATGTCCAAGAGGATTTGCTGCCACTTTGCAATTGGAGCATTTCTAGGGGGCACCATGAGCTCAATTATTCACACCACTAACACCTTCCATCTGTCTTTCTGCTCCAAAGAAATTAACCATTTCTTTTGTGATATCTCCCCACTCTTATCTCTGTCCTGCACTGACACTTACATACATGACATTGTTCTGGTGGTCTTTGCTAGTTTGGTGGAGACCATCTGCCTTCTAATGGGTCTTCTCTCTTATGTCTGCATCATAGCAGCTATTCTTAAAACAGGTTCTGCTGAGGGAAGAAGAAAGGGGTTCTCCACTTGTGCTTCCCACCTGACCGTGGTCACCATTTACCATGGTACCCTGATCTTCATTTATTTGCAGCCTACCACTGGTCATTCACTGGATATGGACAAAGTGACCTCTGTGTTCTATACATTGATTATACCTATGCTGAACCCCCTAATTTACAGTCTAAGGAACAAAGATGTCAAAAATGCCTTTAGGAAATTGATTAGCCAACAATTGCTTTCTTAAAGTATGAAACGAAGCTTGACAACTTTACAGCCTTTCTGTTCCTTGGCCTTTGATTCTAACTGATGAAAAAAACCAGTTTAATGTGAATGTTCCCCAATTCTGTGGGTAATGAGGTCTCAACCACAGATTAGGGTCAGAATCTAATGTCTGAACCAGGCCTGCTCATATCATCTGTATTATGTTTAATTCTTCATCATTTTAAAGTTGAAATTTTTATAACACACCTTCATTGTTGGTAGAAGTGTAAATTATTGTTGTCTATAGAGGATAACGTCTAACATTTTCTATGAGGATAATTTTTCTAACACATGAAATTTAAATATCTGTGCGCCATTTAAACTAGAAATTCTCTTCTAGGAATTTAATCTATAAAAGTTCACTACTTTCAAAAGTATTTGTTACATCATATTTTGTAGCAGCAAATTATTTCAAACAATCTAAATGTTTATTAATAGGGAACTGATTAAAAAATAAAGTTGATTTTTTAAATATTTATTCCATAAGTAGATTTACTGTGCACATAATGTTCTATATTTCAGATTCTTACTCCTTCTCTCTCCCTAGCCTAAATTTTACCACAATTACTCCCAATATTGACTAGACCATTGATATATCACAACTCTCTTTTTGTGAAAGGAAATAAATACAATTCACTGAGACTCATTTTCCATTAATTGTTTCCATGTGAATACATGCACACTGTACCTTAGCTGTTCAAACTCTACTCACTCTAAAACCCCTTCCTTAAATATCAACTCCTATGTGATTTTTTCCTGACAGCTGATTCAATTATAGACAACATCTCAAATTATAAACCTCACTAGAATCTCTTGTGCTTTTTTTAAGACTCTCAGCATTTTCTGTCTAATCACGCAGTTAGTTGTGTCTGTTCTATTCCTTTACTATGCTTGCTATTTAATTATTATTCTTGATTTGATTCCTTGCCTCTTTATCATACTATCTTCCCCAGTGTAGATACTGAGTAAATTTTTATGAAATAAACATGAGTATGTTTACTATGGTTTGTGCATAATTTAGATTATATGCCAGTAATAGACAGGAACTATATTTTTCTCTTTTAGCATTTTTGGATCATCTCCAAAGGGGTACTATATATGCACATGACTATTACAAGATATCTTCAAGTATAGTGACTTTTTCAAAAACAATTTTCAGGGGCCAGCCTCATTGCATAGTAGTTAAGTTTGGCATGCTGTGCTTCCGTGGCCTGAGTTCATGGATTTTGATGCCGGGCACAAACCTACACCACTCATCAGCCAAGCTGTGTTGGTGACTCACACACAAAATAGAGGAAGATTGGCACAGATGTTAGCCTAGGGCCTTCCTCAAACAAAAAGAGGAAGATTGGCACACATGTTAGCCTAGGGCCTTCCTCAAACAAAAAGAGGAAGATTGGCACACATGTTAGCCTAGGGCCTTCCTCAAACAAAAAGAGGAAGATTGGCGCAGATGTTAGCCTAGGGCCTTCCTCAAACAAAAAGAGGAAGATTGGCACAGATGTTAGCCTAGGGCCTTTCTCAAACAAAAAGAGGAAGATTGGCAATGGATGTTAGCCCAGAGTGAATCTTCCTCAACAACAACAACAAAAAACAATCTTCAAATATCAACTATATAAAAGTATAGCTCTTAGGATATTTTCTCAAGAATATATTCAGTCTGAAATCTCTTTATTTAGGCAAACAACTAAAATTTCGGAGGGAGGCTATCCTCTGAGAGGCAGAGATGGGAACTGAAACCAACAAATGGTGAAATGATAGTTTGGTCAGCTTCTAGGACATGACCCATAGAGAAGGTATGGCTGGAAAGTCTAAAGTTAAAGTCCTAACACAAAAGTGAGTTTGAGTAGTGAGAAAAAGAATGAACTAGAGATTAAAACGCTCTGGCAATAATAAGATATGCTGGGTTCTAACTCTAGGCCACAGTTCCATTTATCACAGTGGAACCAACTTGACCAGAAGAGTTTTGTCCATCCAGATCAGTGGTGAACTAAGGCTCTGGTGAGTGTGAGTTTTCAATAGGGAAGAAAAGAATGGCAGCTTGAGGGTGATGAGAACCAAACACTTCTTCCTAAGTATTGAGCAGAAAATATTCTCTGAAGTGCATAGGATCATCACAATAGGAGGATGTTTCTTCCTTTGCAGCTAAGTGTACCATTTCAGCCATGGCCCTTGAGATAGGACCATACAGAATAACATAAAATGAATAACTCTGGGGTTGACTTTATAAGCTCATTTCATGGCAATGTGGGGTCTTAACCTTAGATCAGAACAGCAACTGGTCTAGAAGTTGGAATGGTGTGGCCAACATGGGTAACTGTGAAGAAACATGCTCAATTGTAACCAAGAGTGAAGGCATGGTCAGGAAAATGAAATCCTAAAGTAAGTTGGCTGAGAGCTCCAAACATGACTAGAGGCTAGGATCTGCACCTGGACTCTGACAGATCAGGTGAGCAGGCTCTAAAGTGGACAAAGATGGATCCTGGAGACTTCAGTTCATGACATGATGCCATGAATGATTCCTTCTTTTCTTTTAGCATCAGAGATTTTGTCCCTGATAGGGAATTAGTTGGCTATGGTCCCAGAGCTAACAGGTAAATGATATTATATAGATTTGAACTCAGGACTGTCTCACTTCAAAGTCTGGTTCCTACTGTAGACTCTTTCCCATCTTTATCATTTTCCTAAAATGAATAAAAAACAAAAACAAAACACTCTGCTTTCCTAACCATCTGTAAAGGCTATTAAGTCAAAGTTTTTAAGCGAAAAGGTAAAAAGGAAAAGAAGAATATATTTTCCTTACACATTTATGTGAAAGATGGCCAATGAGGTTAATTTTACATAAAATATGCTTAATTTTTATAGATATGAATATATTTAATGTATTTTTAATAAAGTACATTGAGTTGGAAAGAGGTTTGGACAGTGATTGATAGGTCCTGGTGTGTGACATATTTTATGAAAAACAAATAAATCATTTAAGGTTATAAAAGAAAATGTTTATGAGAAAATGAAATATTTTTGTCTAAAACTGTTCAATTTGTAATATAAGACAAATTACTTGCTAAAAATTGCATGTTCTAATATGTGTTTTCATTCCTATTATGTTTTGACTGTATAACACTCAGCACATTTTATACTCTAAAGAGATATATAAATTAGGGAAGATGACCTGAATGAAAAACCTGTATAGCCCATTGATCTTTCCTCCTGGAAACCGGAAAGAGTGCTCCCATGTTCCTTTCATGACGACAACCTAAAATAAAGTGAATACTCTTGAGAAGCTAAAATTGTGTTATGTTTTTCACAACTGGATTAATTACCACTTGATTACAGCGTGAACAACATATTCAATTAACTTAATGAAGATTTTGGAATAGATTGCAGGATTACCAAGCATCCAACCACTCAGAAATGACCACTATTAAAATTTTGTTTGCAATATGATTTCAGTTTATTTCACAGATACACAGAAAGCCAATATAAATCATTAAAAATGGAACTCTAAAAAAATACTTTTCATTCTTTTTCCTGGGAACATATATTTATGTCAATAACTCTTCCTTAACAACTTAAATATAATCAATTGGGCACTTTAAGTTTTCTTTTTTTATTTTAACTAGTATAATGCTATGAACACATAGGAGAAATGGAATCCTCTTCTCCAGTTCCCTTTGAGAAAGAAGGTCCAGATACATTACCAGTAACTTTCATTCAATCAGTTTCTGTAAAGTTGTCAGTAGCACCAAATCTGTTCTCCTGAGTGAGGGCAAGAAGGGAAATCCACAGGCTGAAGTGAAGACTGTGGGGTGCAATACAAATCCAGAGCTGCTGATCCTGGGGATGTCTGTTGATGTAATTGAGGAAGAATGCTGCAGAGTACTCTGAGAAGATTTTTAAATCGAAGAATCTCTGTCCCAGATTCTTATTTCAGCCAAGGCCAAAAGATAACAAGTGCAGACGGATATAATCTAAAATGAACGTACTTGAATAAAATTAAAGAAAGTAGTTCTTTTCTTGGTAAATTTTAAAAAGTTCATTTTTCCATCAGTTTTTCAGGCTACTTCCATTCATTCATTCAATAAATATTTTTAAATGGCATCTTAGAGCTGAGCATTGTAAATAGCAAAGCAGAAAAATGGTTAACAAGACAGCCAAGGGCCATGCCGTTATGGAACTTTTAGTCGAGGGAAGGAGATTTCTTTTTTATTCTTATTTATTCATTTACTAATTATAGATTTCTGAGTGTTATGATGTTACACTTACAGAGCGACACTAGTACATCGGAAGGAGGCACCCAAACCTAATTTAACCCACTAACGTTCCCTTCTGTCTCAACAAGTTTATTAAACTCATTGTTTAAAGACAAATTGGAATGTTGATGAGGGTAAGTTGACTAGAAATGGGGACATCGTTTCTACGCCCATTTTATATCACAGAGGCATACCCATGAACAAAGAAGAGAGGTGTAAAACTATGCTTTTTGCAAAATCAAAGTGAACCTGTTAGTACTCATCCTTGGTTTGGAGAGAAGAGTAAGATAAGTCATGACTTCTTTCTACATTCAATTTAAGCACAAACGTAAGTAACAGGAAATATCCAGAAGATTGTACTGGTGAGACTACAGAAATCCATGTCAAAGTCCTTGGACTTTAGGTCTCAAAACCTTTAAATAAATACTTTTATGTGAACACCTGAAATCGCCCAGAACATAATTTAGTGTTAATTACTTTTTCAGGGCACCATTCGCATCCTTATTCCTTAAGCTATAGATCAGTGGGTTTAACAGAGACTAAAACTGTGTAGAAAACGGAGGCCATTTTGTCTGTGCCCATGGAGTAACTTGAGCTAGGTCTCAAATACATCAACAGAAGTGTGCCATAAAATATAGCCACAGTGGCTAAGCGGGAGGTGTGTGTAGTGAAGGCTTTCCTTGGCTGAGTTCATTCTAAGATGGTAGTTATGATGTAGCTGTAGAATTATTCTCTACCTATTTGTGAATTTTCCTGTT
Source organism: Equus quagga (assembly GCF_021613505.1). Classification (NCBI taxonomy): domain Eukaryota; kingdom Metazoa; phylum Chordata; class Mammalia; order Perissodactyla; family Equidae; genus Equus; species Equus quagga. The sequence goes on from NW_025798979.1 coordinate 17,131, forward strand.
TTCTTCTTCTATGTGTTTTCTAGTTTCCTATCATTGTGTGCTTGGTATGATTTTAAACTTCTGTGGCATTTCTGAATGGAAGCTCTGTTGGCTATCAGAGCTGGGATTTTTGGGGGCATGTTCCTCAAGTAGCAACCACAAAAGCTGAGGTGCAGATGCACGTACAAGCTCCTTCCAGGGATATACTTGCGACTTGGAGGGGGCAAGAGTGAGAAAGTGGCAGAGGTGTCCACATGTTTTTCTGGGCTCCAGGGAGGATCTCAGTCAGCCACAAGACGCATGCTAAATTAGCAGCCTGTCCCTCAGGCAGCAGCTTTTAATGTATGCATATAGAATCCATTCAGGGAAAGACTTAGAGATAGGCTTTTCTGCCCTCTATCTGTGCTCTGAACTCTGGTGTGATAGCTGCAACTATTTATGGCTTCTCTTAATAACTACTTTTTTATTTGCTACACTCCTGTGGGCCTTGTGGAAACAAGCCCCATTGGCTCTCAGGGCTAGAGGATTTGGAGATCTGCCCCTCTGTTGAGAGTCTTAGATGTTGGGACTCTAGTTGTGGGGTCCAAACCCTTTACTTCTGAGGGAGAAACTGAGAGTCAGAGGTTTCCTTCCAATTGTATGCCCCTGTGCTGCAGGTTGGATTTATTACAACAATTTATCTTAGTTTTGCCTAGCCAATTCAGTATGGATATTTTTTCATTCTTCTGATGTGTAGGAGTCACTTGCTAGTTTCTCGATTTCCTTCAGAGGAAATTGTACCATGTGTAGCTGTTCATTTGGTGTGTCCACAGGGAAAGGGCAGTTCAGGAGCTTCCTATTTCACCATCATTAAAGACTTCCCTTTAATCCCCCAAATGCTTTATTTGGACAATAATATTTTCCATCAGTCACTGGGGACATGTGAGAAGGATGTGATGTAGAGAGACTAAGAAGGGGGAGAGGATGATGAAAATTGAAGTAGACAGGCTAGAAAACATCAAAAGCTTTGGATGTGGTATTCCCTATTTATGTAGAACATCAGGATAAAAGAGTCATTATAGGATATCTGCCCAAGCATCTATTTCAGTCATGTATCTCCTAAAAATAGTCCCTATAATGTATTATTCAACCTAACAAATTCAGGAAGAGGAAGCCCACAATTAATTCAGTCAATTCTAAGTTTGGAATTTCAGTTTTGAGCTTAAAATTCTCTTGTCTTTAATTCAAACCCTCTCATTCTGATAAAACTGTTAATATGCAGATAAAATCAGTCTTCAGATTCTACAATATATATTTGCCATAAGGAAGGGAGGTAAGTTAATTAGATGACATATTTACATCCTCTAAATTAGCGGCCATCAACGGAAATCCCATTTTTCTTAGACAATAAATTTCAAACAATGTTTTCTACCATGCTGCTACTCATAAGTAACAATTCCAGAAGAGTATGTATTAATTGAGGAAATATAGTTCAGCTGAAAATCCTTAAAGCCTTTTGTCAAAAAAAAAAAAAAAAAGAAAGAAACAGTGTCCATAGGATGTTTTCCATCATAATACTATGTGATAGGTCACAATGTCCCTTAGAAAATCAGAGAATCTTTTTGGGCTTTACTTCCATTTTGAAATGTTTTCCCACAAAGGCATTTTACAATGGCAGCTAAAAAATCCAAGACATTCAGTGGCCGTTGATTTCTATAGTTGTAATGGATAATAAAGACTGACCTTGAGTCTTCCAAGGTCTGTCAAATATATGACCATATCCGTGTTGTCTCAACATGCGGATTCAGTGCTTTAACCATCAGAAGCCATAACAGAGACAGATGAAATAGATAAATATCAAAAACACACATAGACAAATGCTCTTTACTTCAAGTGTAATTAACATATATGTCTTTACAGATCTATTACTTTAGTATCCACAATCACTTTATGTACTTTCCTAAAAGTTATAAAATATATATATATATATATTCAAGCTGCATACCACAACTTAGTTAATTTTATGTTACTGACAACTAATAAAAGCAGTCAAAAAGGTTATGCACAGTTTTACTTTATTGTATACATGTTTGTTTTGCCTTTTGATGTCCCAAACACTATGCAGGAGCTTTAGATAACAGGGATGGAATCCTCAGTCCTTGAGCAAAGATTGTTCACAATTTCATATTAGAGGCATTAATCTAATAAACAGGGTGATATTAAAAGAATGCTTAAAGGAGATAGTTTTCTGTGAACTGAAAAAAGGCATTTAACTAGAGCTGAGAAAGGTGAGGAATGGAAGAGAAGCTTCCTGGAGGAAGTGATGGAGGAGTTGATAGTAAATAATTACAGCACAAGTGCTGGCCCCATGGCCAAGTGGTTAAGTCCGCACACTCTGCTTCGGTGGCCCAGAGTTCAGATCCTGGGCACGGACATGGCACTGTTCAGTAGGCCATGTTGAGGCAGTGTCCCACATGCCACAACTAGAAGGAACCATAACTAAAATACACAACTATGTACTGAGGGGATATGGGGAGAAAATAAAAGCAGGGGAAAAAAAAAGAAGATTGGCAACAGATTTTAGTTCAGGTGCCAATCTTTACAAAAATAAAATAAATAAAATAATTACAGCACAATGATGTAATTTACCAAGGCACTTTACATGGCTCTTTATAACCTATCCTTGGGATTCTTTAATGCTAAAATGTTACGAAACTGGCCACCTCAAGACTTCTGTAACTGTCAGACCCTCTTCCTAGAATCCTTTCTGTTCCCCAAACTGCACTTTTTTTTTTTTTTGAGATCTAAGACTATTTAAATATTCATCTCCATCCAGGGAAGCTTTTCTTCTACTGACTAGATTTTGATATTTTTTCTAGATTTTTAACCTCCAGTTTTTTACTTTATGAAAGTTTTGAGCCTTAATATGAATTATTTGAGTCTTTAGTTAATTAAAGTTTATTTACTTTTCTAGACTCTAGGATTCATTTGTATAGAAACTACTGGATTCATCATGAACTCCAAAGCATCTAGATGCGCAAAGAGAACATAGTGATATTTAATACATAAATACAGATACTCATTTATTTAAATGTGAGAAAATTATGTCTCTCTTGTATCATATTATATAATTTTATGAAAACAACAATCATTAAATGCATGTGAGTGTGTGTGTGTACACATAATATACGTACTTAAAACAATCTTTTATTTTTCAATTTTTCTAGGGCCTCTTTCACATCCTTGTTCCGTAGGCTATAAATCAGAGGATTTAACATGGGAATCACAAGGGTGTAAAACAATGAGGTTATTTTGTCTTGATCTAAGGAGTATAAAGAACTCGGTCTAAAATATGTAAAGAGCATAATTCCCTGGAAAATTGCTACAGCAGTTAAGTGGGAGGAGCAGGTGGAGAAAGCTTTGAACCTCCCTTCAGCTGAGTGGATCTTCAAGACTGATATGATAATATAACAATAAGAGACAAGAACCCCTGAAATGGTGCTCAGTTCAATGAAGCCAAAAACAGTGAATAATACCAACACATTGACTTGTGTATCAGTGCAGGAAAGGAGGAAAAGTGGTGGTAAATCACAGAAGAAATGATTAATCTCATTTGACCCACAGAAACATAAGCGGAACGTTAATGTGGTGTGTATCAAAGCATCTGCCATTCCCACCAGATAAACCCCGGCCATGAGCAGAGAGCACACTCTATTGGACATGTTGACTGCATAGAGCAATGGGTTTCTAATGGCCTTGTATCTATCAAAGGCCATCACGGCCAATAATAGACACTCAGAATCTGCAAAGGTACACGAGATGAAGAATTGCAGAGCACAGCCAAGGAAGGGGATTGATTTGCTCTTGGCAAATATGTCCACCAACATCTTGGGACCAATTGCTGTGGAATAGCAGAGGTCACAGAATGAGAGGTGGCTGAGGAAAAAGTACATCGGTGTGTGCAGTTGGGAATCCATTCTAATTAAAATGATCATTCCAAGATTTCCCAAAAGATTAATGAGATAAACAACTAGAAACATAGTAAACAGGATCACTTTCATCCCAGCGTTATTGGAAATTCCCAAGAAAATGAATCCATTCAAGGAGGAGCAATTTTCGCCAACCATTCCTCTTTGTTCTTACCTAAATTTATGAAGAAATAATCCAAAAAATGATAGATACATTTTAATTTTTCTGGACATCCACATATATCTGAAAGGCAGAATACAGTTTCTTTCTATAATTGTTTTCTAATACTCAAAAAATTATCCAGTCATGTACCCAGTCTTTAAAGAAGGATTGCTATATATTTGATAATGGTAAAAAATAAATAGAGACAGATATTGGAAAATTTTTATCTGAGTTACATATCATTCATGATCTATGTGATTTTGTATAAGATTTATTTCTCCAGGCTTTAACTTTCTTATCTATGGCAGTAGATTTAGATGAATTAATATCACAATTCTGCATTCAATATAATATGGAAGAGACAACAATGTTAGTGGGACCAGGTTATGAGATGTAGGACTGAGCATTTTCTAAGCCTGAAAATAGTCAAATGGAAGCAAAAAATGATTACCATTGTTATGTTCCTCAAAAAATATGATTGGCTTAAAAGACTTGATGTTAATTCTAGAAACAATGAATACCATTACCTAATAATAATGAAATGATTACTTTACTGTTCCTGCTCTGTTACCTTTAGTTTTTGGTGAGACATGAAATAAGCATTAAACCTTTCCTCTAGAAATCTGTTATTACTCTGTCGCAATACTCATTCCCTGTTTGTGGGAGTTGTCTGGTGCCAACAGATGACCCTCTTGACCAAAGAAAAGTGCTAAAAAGAAGTGAGAATGATAGAATGTAACACATGCATTTGCATCTCTTTGGTTTTTCTATAGATGCTTAAATTTTAAAAATGTAAACAGGATGAGGGACAATAAACGTTCCTGAGACATATAGGCTTCTCTTCTTTATGGATGTGTATATTTATGTGTATGTCATGTGTTTGCATGTATATATGTCTTTGTTGATATATGAGAATAGGAATGTTGCTGATTTATTTTTTCTTAGAGTTAAGTAAATATAGCATGTGGTTCACATGGAGGTGAGTATGCATGTTGCTATTTGTAAGGTGCTATCTAAATTATTTCTGAAATAAAAAAACTTAAATTCATGTACATACTTCCCCAGTGATAAACAGTTCTCCTGTGACCCTGGATTAAAATAAAATCATTAAAATGTTATTTTGTGGGTCCTAATAATTTCAGTCAGTTCAGTTCTGAGAAAAAATATAATTTTTTGATGATAGGCTGCTCAGTTTATTAAACTGCGTAAGCAGATGTAAAGTCAATCATTTACAAATTTCTCTTTTTTCAAAAATATCCCCACTATTTCTTAAATTTGGAGACTCAGGAACCTACCTGAGAGGAGCAGTGCTTTCTGTACTCGCTACATGTAGCTGAAAAGTAGGCAGATGGCACTTTATTTTACCAGGTGGCATTTTATTTTACCAGGTAGCATTTGGGACTTAAATCTCTGAAGCTTCCACCCTCAGGCTTCAGTGTATGCTAACATGGGATTAATTATATTCCTTGTTCTGTATTTTCCCCTGTGAGTACAGCAACAACTTTAGCACAAACCGAAGCTTATTTCTTCACTATTGTCAACACGTTCATCTGACAGTAATAGAAGTGAAAATTACTTTTTTGTTGAGCTTGACATTGACACTGAATCTATACTCTCTGTCTCCAGTCAAAGCAGCAATTCAATAAAATACAAAATGATCCTCTACTTAGTAATTTCCATCGCCTTTCTATTTTTCATTTTGTTTCTCTCATTTTTGAAGCATTATCTTTCACCACCTCATTTAGGAATATTGCTATTCTTTGATGCTACTATTTTTATTGAGACATAATTTTATATACTATAAAATTTACCCTTTCTATGTATGCACTCCTTTAGTTTTTGTATTTTCACAAAATTGTGCAGCCATCACCACTATCTAATTCCAAAACATTTTTCCTCATCTTAGTAAGTAACTCATACTCATTACCATGCAACTCCCCTTCTTGCCTCCCCACTACTCCTGGCAACCACCAATCTGCTTCCTGACTATAGGAGATTGTTTATACTGGGTAACTCATATCTTGGCATTATATATTATATGGGGTGTTTTATTCTCATTAGTGGTCTTCTTTTACTTAGCATAGTGTTTTTAAGGTTCATCCATGTTTTAGCAGTTTCTGAATTTCTTTTTATATGGCTGAATTATATTTCAATTTTTGAATGTGGCACATTATCTATTCATCAGTTAATGGCCATTTAGGTCTTCTCTACTTTTTAGTTGGTATTAATAATGATGATTAAACATTCCTGTCAATGGAAACTATAAAGGTCACTTTCTTCAACAAGCATTGTCTCATTCCAATCCCCAAAATGCATCTCATCCATCCACACTTTGTTGATTTTATGACTCTATCACATTCTCTACATTTAGTAGACTATTTTTTTAATTATGTTTATTTTATTCATATAAAAATCTCTATTACATTTAAGGGTTTATAAATACATTCAATTTTTAATTTTATATTCCCCAAAGTCCCTAGAACAAGGATTTGCAAAGGTAATTGTACCCTAAATATTTAATGTTAAATATTTTAAGTTTCTTGAAGTGGAGGCTGGAGTATGAATAGCAATACACTAGCTTTGGGAATTTTTATCTGCTAATATAGTTCCTATGTGTAGGGATGATTCAGTCAAAAATTTTTCCATGGATAATCATTTTTCTGGGATACGTTTAGTTTGCTACTATCCATACTAGTTCTTTAAGTAATTGAGAATAGCAGTAAGTTTGAATTTCATATCCTCCCCAAATACTTCCCAAGAGATGACAATGGAATTCTCCATACTTCTTAAACCTTGATTATCCATCTTGGAATCTGTTGTGACTGGGCTACTTCCCAAGGTCCCAGAGCTAACTCTGCTTTCACAAACACAATAACGATTGAAACGCCTGTCACTCTTCCTTCTATGTGGTTGCTGTTCCAGTGCTGCTTCATTCAGTGGCTTTGTAAGTATGTGCAAAACAAAGAATAAAAAGGTTGCACATTTTCTCATGTATTTACTTAAAGTGTTAAAAACTCTTAATAAAAGAATCTGGAAGGGGAAACCTCAAAGTTCTGCAATGGACTATGATAGTTTGGGCAATTAAAGACGACTGCACACATCATTACACCGTTTTCCTTAGAGGCATAGTTCCTATATATCCTCCTGTTGAACTTGTGCTTTCCTTCAACCACTTTGACTAACAGAAGTAAGCAGAAATGCTATATGTCTCTGTTGAGAGCTTCCAAGTAGGAAGTCCAACTATCCTTCTGGATAAACCATATGACCGACTCTGAGCCTACATGGAAGGGTACCAGCTGAGTCGATCTTTCTAGGCATTCTCATCCTGGTGCCAGTTATGAAAGACCTTATAGCCTGTCTCAACTTTCAGTTGAATACTTCATTGTGACCTCAGTCAACATAAAGAAGATAGAATAATTGACCAATGATCACTGTTTTAAGCCATGCAACGTTTATACAGTAAAACGCAACCAGAATAGTATACAGAGAATATAACCAGAGAGAAACTTTATTTCAGAAAGCATTTATTTTTACTATCATGTAGTTTTTCATGCACACACACAGATATATATATTCGATTAAAAAAAGGAAGCTTGTTTCTAGACTCAATTCTTTAACTATCTTTTTGTCTTTGATTCATCAGAATACCATCCAAATTTTCTATTTCTAAGTTTCCTTAGCAGAACTAATGAGTCTAGAAAGTTCAAACTAAAATTTCCAGTACTAAATGGCTATGAAGAAATCCCAAAAGCAACGAATGAAAGCCTAACACATTCTGAGATGAGTACCAAAAATCAACCCTAAATTGCATTAATAGTGAGAATAGGTGTGGTTTGCAAGAATATCTGGATTCTATTAACAATTTTGGAAATGGACAATGGGAAAAATGTACTGACCTTACACCTGCGGTATACACTCACTTTTACAATGACGGCTGATTCACAAATATCAAAGTTATCACTATTCATCATATAGTTTCCTCTCTGTTTAGTGAGTCAAAACAAGAATTTCTATAAATAAGAATGTATGATGCACTTAAGTTTCCTTAACAATTATTTTATTAACTCCTTACAAGAAATGAGTGATACTGCAATAGCAGTTCAGATACGTGTTATATTCAATAGTAAATTACTAACATGAGGAACGTTGGAGATGGAGAAGTGTCCCCAGAACACTGATGTGTATATAGTATGGCAATTTTATCATGTGGCCTAAGAAGAAAAAATAATGTCAGTAAGCCACGTTGTTTACCCTCCAGGAACACAATGCAGTATGTGTATATATGTATGCAGTCTCTGTAAGTGTGTGTGTGTTTCTATATGCATGGACACACATATTGAATTGAGGTGGAAGAAGATTGGTTGTATTAGATTTGGTATCCTGTTTCTGTAGCAACTGCTACAGTATTTGTTCAGTTTTGCTTAATAATTGGTAGGGATAATGTTTATAGTCAATTTTATAGCATGTACACACACACACGTGCACAAACATACACAAACACACACACACCTATGGAACATTTTCTATATAGTGCTCCATGTATGTGTGCATGCTTGTGAAAACTAAAAATAAACTTTTTGCTGAAATATGGCAGAAAAAAACAGTAAGAAGGTATATTAAGATTTTTTACGCAAATCAGAGAGGTGCATCCTGAATTCAAATCAAACATCATTTATGGACATAATTTAACACCTAGCAATTGCTTTTAAAGTTTGTAAACACTCATAAGACATAATATCATCATCAAACCCCTATTCTGAGTTCAGATCTTTTTTATGAAATGTATTACATACCTCCAGAGAAAAGTCTACTTGAATGGAAAATGACTAATACTGTGTTATATTTATTACTACTGAACACTTGAACATTATTAACATTTGTGTGGGAAAAAAATGAGGTGGAGATGGCTGAATTGCCCAATTCCGGGGAGTAAATAGAAAATAAAAAAATGTGGTGGCTCCTGAAATTGTGCAATATGGCAACTCTCAGGGATACCCTCCATAATGGTCACATTCTGAGTGAATCAAGACAGACCCCTTCAAAGAATAGATTGCCATGCTTCACATTATGTTCCCAATACTAAGATACCAAATGTACTCCTGTGAGAGATATTTTATTAAGAGCTCAAATAATATAACTAATTGCTAATAATTACATACCATTTAAACTTAAGATACTGATGCATTTGTGTTATTCAAGATGCTTGCTATCACTGTTTAGTTCTCTGGTACACATTTGAGGATGTAGAATTTTCCTTGGTCTTTTCAAATTAGTTTTCCCCTCAGTTGCTTTCATGTCTTCAGGGATGTGAAAATCCCTTAGATTACATTTTGTTCAAACAGGATGTAACTGTAGCTTCTTATACAGGGCTGCTTTTCCAGACCCTGTAGACTAACTTCCCTTCACTCTACCCCCTCCCAATGATGTAAACCTGAGTCTGTGGAGCTACAATATTATTATAAACTGCATAACTTAATTTAACTCTCAAATGGATCTGTTTCACTAAGAATAGAATTCTTAAATAATTGAAAAAAGACAATCTGTAGGAGAAATTTTATACATCAGATACAAGCGAGAAAACTTCATATGTAAGGGTTTTCAGATGACACTAAAGCAATGCTATGTAGGCATATGACTACCTAGAAGATCACATTCTTCAGAAAATAGTTGTCTGTCCCTGAAACATTAAGCATTATGACACAGATTTTATTTCCTGATAGTGGCCCCAAAACACAGTTTCCCTGCCGCTGGAGGAAAGATTAGAAATGCCTGTGGGTGGATAAAAACATTGTTGTTCTGCAAGCAAGACAGCACTTTGAGTAAGATGAAGATTAATTATATACTGAGCTATTCAAGGAAATTAGGCACTATATTAATTTTACAAATATATTATGAACACATTGTGTACAAGGAACTGATAAATTAAAAAAAAATATATCTTATCATTGCCTACAATCTGATAGTGAATAGACTTTGTTTTGTGGAAATTTGTTTATAGTGTAATATGCATATGGAAAACTTTCACTGAAGAAAGTATACTGCAACTAAATTTTCAGAGCTGAAAAGATCCCACCACCCAACCAGGCCAAAAACACATTAGTAGCATCTTAGAAATCATCCCCACACCCATCACAAATTGATGTACAGCATGATAGGTTAGTTTTCATGTTTTTGAGGTATATAGTAGTACAATCATACAGTTTTATGCTTTTTTTGTCTTGCTCGTTTTACTCAACTCGTTTACTATGTTTGTGAGATTTTTCCATGTTGTTACATGTGGAAATAGTTAACTCATCCTCATTGCTGTGTAGTTTCCAATGTACAAACTTACCAAAGTTATTTATCTAATTTGGAACAGGAGTCAGCAAACTATGGTTCATAAAGTTTTATTGGAATTCAGACACATCATTTTATTTATATATGGTTGAGGTTTTTTGTGTGTCTGTGTGATACAAGAAAAATCCTGAGTGATTATGACAAAGAGTTTATGGCCTGCACACTCTAAAATATTTATGACTTAAAACTTTTAGGAGAAGTTTGTCAATTCTTCATCTATTGTGTTGGTAAAAATTTGAGTTGCTTTCAGTTTTGTGTTATTGTCAATAAGACAATGGTGAATATAACTGTACACGTCTTTGGGTGGACAGATTAACTCATTTCCCTTGGGTATAAATCTAGGAAAAGAATTTTGACATCAAGCACATTTATATGTCTAGATTTAGTGGATACTTTCGTACAGTTTTACAAAGTAAAGTGCTAATCCTCATTTTCTATTCTAAATGTGTAAGAGCAACAGTTGCTCCACATCCTCACCAATATGTGATATTTCCATTCTCATTTTAACCAACCTGTAGTTGAGTCATAATACTACATTTAGGTATTTATTTTTGTTTCCTTGAATACAAATAAAGTTGGATATTTGCTTCTATGAAATGTCTATGAGTTTCTGAATTTGAATAACAGGCCACTGAAAAGGGTCATTTTTAAGTGTTTGATCTTCTGAAATTCATACTATCTGGCTGGCTTTATTGTCACCACTATTTGAGGTTGAAACAGCCAAGAGATGCAGTACAATTCTTTGGTGTTAAAAAGAAGAGACATCTATTTTTCTTTTTCAAAACCTTTCCAGTACTGGGATGGGTTTACACAGTAGTAGATTCATATTTCATTGAGACAAATTGCATCAGATGGAAAGGATCTTAGAGCTAATCTAGATGAATTCCCTATTTTACATAAGGGTAACATGGGTATAGAAAAAAAGAGTGACATGTTAAATACCATAGTGATTTAGAGTTGCATTATTACCTGGTTCATAGTGTGTTTCTGGAAAGAGAGATGTCCAGGGAGGTTAAAAATTACCACCTCTGACTTTAAAACTGGACCACTTACTTATTGGGTTATTGAACATTCTTACTGTTCTATTTCTAAAAAATATAGTTACATACCCTATCCCCATAATGTATCTGTCTGTTCTCTGTATTAGACTTATACCCAATCCTACTTTTGATATGTCATACTTACATTTAAAGATTCAATGGCCAGGATGAAAGAAGGAGTCAAGATATAAAACTTGACTATAATATTAACCAACTACACACAGTCATTGATAACATTGTATTTGGACAAAGATATTTGCCATCAGTCATTGGTGGATGTGTGAGAAGGATGTGATGTGGAAAAACTAACAATGGAAGGGGATGATGATCATTGCATTTTGCAGGGAACACTCATTCATTTATTCAATAAATGAATAAATTTATTTTGAATGTCATCCTGTAGTTGAGTATCGTAAACTGCAAAGTAGAAATATTGGAGGACAAGACAGACAAGGGACTTACATTTATGGAACTTTGAGGGAGGGCAGGACTTTTTAATTTATTCTTAGTTATTAATTTATTACTTATAAACTTCTAAGTGCTACAATAGAACATTTATAGGGTGATAATAGAACAAAGGAAAGACACAAATAAATGTAATGTAACCCACTAACACTTACTCAGACTAAGCAACTTTATTAAACTATTGGTTTAAAAAAATATTGGAACCTTGGAAACTTAGAAGAGAAAGTTGAGTTGACATGAGGGGAGGGATTGCTCTGCCCATATTTCCCTGGATAACAACCATGAACACAGAAGGGAATTATAAACAGACCTTCTTTGCAAAACAGGAAAATTATTCTATTACAACTCTTCCTTAGCTTGGAGACAAGGATAAGATCAATACTGAAGGCTCTCTACACTCAATGTAGGCACAATGATAACCAATAACAAATATCTAGAAGGTGTATTGGTGAGACTACAGGAAGCTATGTCAAAGTACCTGAACTTTAGCTCTCAGAATCTTTACATAAATATTTTTTGGTGAAAAAGCAATTTTACCCAGAAGATAATTTAGTGATGATTGATTTTTTTCAGGGCACTTTTCACATCATTATTCCTTAAGCTGTAGATGAGTAGGTTTGATATAGGAATGGCAAGTTTATACAAAACAGAGGCCATTTTGTCTGTGTCCATGGAGTAAGATAACCTGAATCACAAATACATGAACCAGCGTGTAACATGAAATATAGGCACAGTGGTTACGTGGGAGGTGCATGTAGAGAAGCATTTTCATCTTCCTTCCGCTGAGTTCATTCTAAGGATGGTAGTTATGATGTAGCTGTGGGAGAGGAGGACAGTGATGATGCTGTATCCCAGAACACAACTACCAAAAGTGAACACCACAATCTCATTGACAGTTATGGCTGAAGTAGACAGAGCTAGTGAGGGTAGGATGTCCCAGAAAAAGTGATTGATGACATTAGAATTACAAAATGGCAAATGAAATGTGCAACACGTGGATTACTGAATCAACCAAACCTTCCATATACACGATGGCCACTAGCTGGGTACCGACTCTCCTGGACATGGCTATTGTATAAAGAAGAGGACGGCAAGTGGCTACATAAAGGTCATATTCCATGATGGCCAATATGAGACATCCCGCATTTGCAAAGGCCCCTCAAAAATACATCTGAATGGCATGTAAATTATATGGAATCATTTTTTGCTCAGATAAGAAATCAGCCAGCATTTGGGGAGTGAAAGTAGAGGAGTAGCCAACATCACAGAATGACAGATTGCTCAGGAAATAATACATGCGCATGTGGAGTCTGGCACCCTTCTGGAGCACAGTATCATCCCTAGATTGGCAATCACAATTATGTCACAAGTCAGCAGAAATAGAACAAAGAGCCCCTGCTGCACATCCTGTCTGTCAGAAAGTCCTAGGAATAGGAAGTCAGTAAACACAGTGCAGTTCTCAACAGCCATCACTCAGGTCTGGAAATCCCTGGTTAAGAAAGAAATGGAAGTGGAGGGTAATATCATAATATTATCTTAACGGTTAAACTGCCGTTCCTTTCTATTTTTCAGCAATTAGAAAAAAAGAGATTGCTAAATCCGTTGTTGGTAAACTTATCTCCCTGAAATGTACAATTGCATATAAATTGATAAAACAATAATAATAATACTGCTTCCATTTGTATAGCACTGTAAAGAGTTTGTAGGACACTTTCATCCAAATTAAACACGTTATTTCTACACCAAGCTATGTAATATTTATGATAATTTTTGCTATTTCTATCTTACAGATTAAGAACTTGAAGTCCTGGGGCTGGCCCTGTGGCCTAGTGGTTAAGTTCACGCGCTCTGCTTCTGCGGCCCAGGGTTTCGCTGGTTCAAATCCTGGGCGTGGACATGGCACCATTTGTCAGGCCATGTTGAGGCGGTGTCCCACATGCCACAACTAGACGGACCCACAACCAAAAATAAATACATAACTATGTACTGGGGGCTTTGGGAGAAAAATAAAATCTTAAAAAAAAAAAAAAAAAGAACTTGAAGTCCTCAGAATCACGGCAATAGTTCTTACAATTACTTGGTCTAGACAATCTGCATATGACGACATGATGGTTTTTGTTTTCAAATTTCTAGAAATGTTGTTGTATCCTGTAATAGAAAAGCATAGTTAAGTGACAGATGCAGGTAATGAGATATTTCTTTGTTTTTCCTACAAAATTGTGCAGCAGCAGAGCTATGGCAGGTTCCTCCATATAACACACTCCCACTTCCCCATTAGGCCCTCAGGTCCTATCCCGCCTACTGAGTCGTATCCCGTCATTAACAAGGGATAGAGATCATCTGTGGTCCAGGACCCCCTGGAGCAGGGAGGGTGGTGTCTGCTAGAGAAGAGCGTGGATGAGTCTCCATGAGTGATGCACTAGAGTGCGCAGCCAGGAAACGCCAGGGGTAATCAGGCTCCCTCTGACAGCTGCTGTGGCTCAGGGGAGATTATGAAGAATTTTTGGGAGCTAATTGTAGAGATGCAAGTAGCACAAATGACAGAGAGGCAAGAAAGGGAGTTTGGTTACTGTGTGAGTCCCGCTGCCCTAATTGACCAGAATTTGCATGATCTATTCACCAGCAGGTCAGATGTGTAAGACACATGATAAAAGTGTTTCTGTGACCACTGTCCCATGATCTCAGAGAGAGTCTGAACTGTCCCCCATCCCAAGCCTAAAAATTGTAACAATGTTTTATTCCTTTCTTTGATCCCTGTTTCTCTTGAATATCTCTGAAATCTGTCTCCTTTGGTTTAAATGAGTTGGTTGTCCTTGGGAGGCTAATTGAATTCTATGCCCCACTGTTATATTTTATCCAAACCAATTATGTTATATATAATGTCATTTGTGACCTCCTCTGTTCTGTGAGAATATAAGGAAGGTGGATTTGAAGGGAGATGAAGGAGAGAAAAAGGACATCTGAATATTGATCTAGTGATCAATGTGCAGGTTTCTAAAAACTTGACCTGAACTCGCTAAAATATCTGTCCCTATAGACACATCTTTAAACAAATATTTTCCTTAAAAATAAAAAGATTTTATAGCAATAAAAGTGGAGGTAAGAAATACAAAACGATAAAAAATTTCCAATCACCTTCACAATCCATGATTGCAAATTATTGTAAGCCCTGCAATCTATGTACATAAGTTTTAAAAATAAATAGATCAATAGAAGTAGTTTAAATAAATGTTTGTGTTATATTTCATACCTTCCTTTGGTTTTATAACATGCTTTCAGTTGAAATAGGATAAAAGGACTAAAGAAATTTAAAACATGAATCAAAGAAACCACAAAAAATATTAGTGCCTGGCCCCGAACTACTGACTTCTTTGTTGCGCACAGGTCTATCTACAGCAGGGCTCAGTGTTGTCTCCCGACTGACCTGGCTTACATAACTCTCTCTGTGTCTGGTCTCTTGGTGTTGAACACTTGTTGTCTGAGGAATAAGTGACAGATGTAATAATGTGATTTATCATCTGATATTTTTTACAAGCAGTGTGACTCAGAAAAACACAGACCTTTTATAAAAAATTCCTTTCATTAATATCTTTCTGCCCAATATTGTACTTATTCACCCGTGGTAAATGAACCCAGTCAAAGAACATCCTTATTTCCAGTTCACCAATTCCTATATGTGCGTTTGGTTTCATTTCCGTAATTTATAAAATAAATACATGCCCACTCACACTCACACACTTACACAGATAAACATATACAAACATTCTCCCCTTAAACACATTTACAAATAATTTTTGTAAAAACAGGAGAAACTACTGATAATCACATTGCCTAGGGATAATTGTTTAGTTTTTAAACAAAAAAGATGTCAGAGTACATATACTTTATAAATATAAAACAGTATCATGATTAGAGGTAAAGTCCCTTTCTATTAATGTATACTAATTGATTCAATCTATAACTTGCTAAGGGCCACTTAGCTTATATACCATTCTTTGTATCATATAAACCCTGATGTTAGTAAAATTTTACATACATAATTTACCACAGCCAGAGTCTTCTTTAAAATAAATTCTAAGAAATAGCCTTTAAGAGCAAAGAGATTTGACTTAAATAAAAGCAATTTGGCATTATCATAGTCAGAGTTTATATTATCTAATTATTACCACATATTATCATATATTTCATATATTATCACATACGTCCTGACTTTTGTCTAATAAACCCATAATATCATACAGATATTGAAAACTAGTGGTGATAAGTAAGCTTCTACAGTCCCATAGACACTGTTTCATTGAATCCATACAAATTACTCACAATAGATTCCTGAATATAGTGCAATGAAACAAATTTGTCTGAAAAGATAATTCTCTCAAATACCCTTACGGAATGTTGTGGTGAGTTCGTGTTAAAGTGACATTTACAAATTCACA
>NW_025798980.1:0-16875 GCF_021613505.1 Equus quagga
TGACTGTAGTTGCACTAGTTGGTTATTCCTGGAGGAAAGAGAATCTGGACTAGAACTCAACAGAGCCAGGTATTTTCCTCACTCTTCAAATTATTTCAAAGAGGTGAAGGATATGTGCATAAAGAAATGCCAGTTTGGGGGTCAGCCCAGTGGTGTAGTAATTTAGTTCATGTGCTTTGCTTCAGCGGCCTGGGATTCTCAGGTTCAGATCCTGGACAGGGGCCTAGGCACTGCTTATCAAGCCATGCTGTGGTTATGTCCCACATACAAAATAGAGGAATATTGACACAGATGTTAGCTCAAGGACAATCTTCCTCAAGCAAAAAGAGGAAGATTGGTAAAAGATGTTAGCTCAGGGCTAATCATCCTCACCAAAAGAAAAGAAATTAAGAAATCTCAGTTTGAAAACAAATAATTATTCTGATGATATGGTTTCTCTCTTCAACAGCCAGTAAAACTGAGTTGCCTTACTCTGAATTCAAACCTTTTCCTGTTTTCAAGTCTAAGGATGAAAAATCAGGCTGTTGATTACTTATAGAGCAGTGGTTCTTAACCAGGAGTTGTTTTGATGCTCATGAGACATTTGGCAATGCCTGGAGTCATTTTTCATTGTCACAATACGGAGGAGTGCTACTGACATCTAGTGGGTAGAGACTAGGGATGCTGCTCAACACTATGATGCACATGACAGTCCACCCCCGCCCCCCTATCACCACTGTGAAATATATAAATAGGTCTTATAAACTTTGCCTGTCTTATACTCAAAAGCTCCTTCCTGGAGGGCATAAGGTCTGAAGCCACACCAGAGTTCTACCAAATATCTGAAAGAGGTGGGGATAATGAACTTTGTAACTGAAAATAATAATAATTCCTCACATTTATTGGCCACTTCTGATATGCTAGCTACTGTTATGAATACAACTATTAAACACATTTCATCTTTATAAAAATATGTGAGATTGATACAATTATATAACATTATGAATGAGGTGACTGAAGCACAGTCAGGTCCAACTTCCTAAAAGTCACACACAGAATCACTGACAGAATCAGACTACATGCTGCTTCTTGGGTTGTGACACACATATGACCCTGTGAAGAAGAGCAGAGCTACTGAATGATGCTGGGATGGCATAGTCCTTACTCAATGCCAGAGACTATTAAAAGGGATTGCCTCAGGGATCTCTCCCAGGTCTGCCCCTTTTCTGACCATGTATTGTCTCCCTAAACCAACAGCGTTCAAATCACTGTCTGTGATTTGTGCTCTTTGATATACCAAACATTTCAAGAATTCCATGGATGTATTTAGTTACAGGTAATCAGTTTCCAAATTCTCAGCAACCTATATATGTTTTCCTAAAATTGATCCATCTGTTAATTTTCTGAATTTGAAGAATGTTTCTGGGTCTTCTTTCCACCTAGCACTCTCATGTTTCTATTTCTCTCATTTTTCAAAAGTGATGATTCCTCTTATTCGTTCTCGTTTACTATGTGAATTACCCCAATGAGGAAAACAAAAGCAAACTTCTGAAACCTAAGAACAATTTGAAATACTGTTTTTCATGAATCTTGAAGTTTTCTTTAATCAAGACACTTCAATCCCATGGTATGACTTCTTGTCATAATTCTGGCATATAGTACATATTTCTTTCCACAGAAAATGATGGCATTAGGCATGTGTTTTAGCCAACACAGTGATGTTTTGAAATCAGATATTTAGTAGATTGATGACAATATTTTTTAACATCTCTTCTTTTTGTTCTTAGTGCATCCTGAAACTACTGTCACAAAACCTATCTTCCTGAAGGAGAGAGTCTCATGACAGAAAAACTAAAAAACTATCTATAAAGAGTACCATTGGCAGTGAAGTTTCATATCATCTGGGCCACCCACTCACAGGAGAGCTGCTTTGCTTACCTATTTGTCTTAGATTTAAAAACATGGCAGGTTTTTTAAAAAACTAATTTAAAAATAAATATTTTATTGAATATGATTTCATGGTCATTATCCCTAAATTGAATAACATCAATATGAAGCTCTGAGTTTTGATGAAATGTATTCAAAACACATACGATAGTGCTGTTTTAGTAAAATATTGTATTGGCAAGGTTCAATGCAATCAGCAGTATGTTAAATTTTCTAAACTTTTTAATTCCATCTTTTTTTTGGAAGATTAATCCTGAGCTAACTGCTGCCAATCCTCCTTTATTTGCTGAGGAAGACCGGCCCTGAACCAACATCCGCGCCCATCTTCCTTTACTTTATATGTGGGACGCCTACCACAGCGTGGCTTGCCAAGTGGTGCCATGTCCACACCCGGGATCCGAACTGTTGAACCCATGGCTGGCAAAGCAGAACGTGGGAACTTAACTGCTGCACCACTGGGCTTGCCCCTAATTCCATTGTTTTAATCATGGTGCCTCCAAGTGGAATAACAGATATACTTAATTGTTATATGATAAGATGTGGAAGGTCTTTTGGTGACCTTTTCAGAAATTAAGAAAGTGAGTGTTTCTAATGATTGCAGAACAAACCACTCCAAAACATATTAATTAAAATAAACAACTAAAGATTATTGTGAGAAATTGGCACGTAACTTGGATGGAGTTGAAAGAGTTGAGTGATATTCCTATTTTAGCACAATCTGACAGTTTCTAGTCCCATTTCCATTTAATATGACCAAGCAGTCTCCGTATTTTCATCTATTAAAAAGTGGAAATAGAAATGATGCTGAACCCTCTTGCTTTCTAACATTGTGATATTTTTCCAAGGATACATTAATTAATTGAAATAAATAATCCAAACATATATTCATAATATTTCTCACACAAAGAATATTTCCAGGGCTCAGCCCCATGGCTGAGTGGTTAAAGTCCTGCGCACTCCACTTCAGCGACCCAAGTTCACAGCCCAAATCCTGGGCGCAAATGTACTCCAGTCCCCAACCACACCGTGGAGGTAACCCACATACAAAAAAAATAGAGGAAGATTGGCACAGATGTTAGCTCAGGCTTATTCTTCCTCAGCAAAATAAAATATTTCCAAAAATATTTTTTCAATTTTGATTGATTATATTTTATCCAAATTTGCAATGCAATTATATTTTAATTAGTGGTATAATTATTATTGAATCATTACAAGGTTAACTTAATACAGAAAGAAAAACTTTTGATTTTGCCAAAAGCATTATGAAATAAAAAGTATGAATCTGATTAATAACGTTGTAGTGATCAATGGGAGGAGTAGGATTGAATGTAAGTTCAGGAGAAGGAAAGGCACAAACATGACTGTTTTGGATGTCATTTATTTATGTATTCTAAATGGATATGCAATGGAAATTACAGTTTTTGTTATTTAAGTTTATGATGAAATATTGTATATGTAAAATTAAATTCTTCGAATATATACCTTTTCAAAACTAATTGAGAAGCGTATGACCAAAAGATGTGAAGACTACTAATATGAGTCATGTTGTATATAGAAGCAACAGAATCTACTATAAAGAATCTGAACTGTCACAACCTGATAATGGAAAACATATTGTATGCCAGTGTTTAATGGAAAGTGTGCTTCTGATATGTCTGGAGTCTTGAATGATTTCATGAATTCTATCAACAATTGCTTTTACAATGTTGGCGAGGTCACTTAAGCATCATAGGCCTTGGTTTCTTCAAAGTAAAGGCAAACGGTTTGTGGTAATTCTATCAAAAAATGTGCTCATCCTTGGTGCATGCAGGACAGAAGTAAAATAAACTTCTCTAAAAAAAGGCATTAACCATTACGGATTCAGTTTAAGATTAATATAAATAATTTCTTAATTTCAAAGAAAATTAGAAATTGCATAATTGCTAAATGTATAACAAAGATAAATTTGTAAATAGCTAGAGAAACAGAAGTCAATAGAAGAGAAAAGCATTCCCTCATCAGACATCCAATATCTAAAACACTATTTTATTTTTCCATATAGAATGGTTATTTAATTGATTCCTTATTATATAATGTGTATGAATGGAACATTTCAATAATGAACATAAGGTTAAAATAACATGAACATTCCAAATAACTTTATTGAATCCATATAAAATTGTTCCCCACGTTAGATTTTCTTCCTTACTAAAATACCTGGAAATTTATTTCTTCCATTATATTGATGATTAGTTTGGAATTTTATCTAGACATATTGATTAAAGAGAAGGAGAAGGACGTATAATTTATTCAAGCAAAAGTGAGTTATTAATGTTAAAGAAATCTAGAATTTTTAATTTACCAGATCAAATAGGTCTTAATAGTAATGAATGCCTGCTTTTCATTTTATTTTGAATAAAGTTATATAGGTGATTTGTTTCCAACACTTGAGGTGACTCCAGACACTTTTTTTTTTTTTAAGATGGGAGTTCAATTGAGAAGGATTCAGAAATTACCCTCATGTTCAGGAAAAAGAATCAAGGAATTGATCATGGTTTTGATGTGTTTATAGGCAGAATGAAAGTATGAAGTACAGATTGGGTTGATACCCTGCTTACTTTTTGCCTATGAGATTTCTTGAGAGCCAATCTACTATTTCTATGCCTCTGGTGGAGTCTATCACAGCTTATCATCCTGCCATACCTGAGCTCCTTTGAAACACATTCAGAATAAAGGCCATGTCTTATTAACTTTCCATTCATGCCAAGTAACCTGTATACACAATAATATATACACACACGTGCACGTCATAAAGTATTCACTCAATAAAAAATTTGGTTCATCATTGACTCAGTATTGCATTTTGACTTTGCCATGCTTCCATCTTCCAAAGAAAACTCCTTGTTGAAATGTGTCTCCTAAAATTCTGACCATTCTGTTATTCAAGGAAAAATTCAAACAATACCTGTTTTATGAAGACATCTCTCTAATGTCCCTAAATGGATTTGAACTTTCCTTTCTCTCAAATTCTCCATGATAACTTATTATTTTCTACCTTATACAATGACTACTTTTTTCACTGCCCTACTGTCAACACTAGATTTTACATTCCTTGAAGGATGAAGACTAGTCTTACTTTAACTGCTATTTGTACTTTTACAAGAGAAATTCACATGTTTATTGAGAGCCTACTGTACTTCAGGTATGTTATAAGAAAGGGGATAAAACTGCTTATTGAGATTACACAAGGTTTTACATATGATATTTATACAGTCTTTTTTTAATATAGTCTTTTTATTCTTCACAATCAGATTAAGAGCTAGTTTACATTATCTCAATTTTATAGATTAAAAATTAAAGATGAGAGAGATGGCTATTTTATTTTCCAGTAAGAGATAGAGCCAAGTTTAGTCTCTTTGAACTAAAATCCATGACTTTTCTATTGTACAACATTAACTCTTCATAATTTTAAATTAATTAATTTAAAATCAACATTTATGGACACACTTTATTTACATATCAGGGACAAACTCTGTTAAAATAATATGCTTAATAAGAATATGCTTAATAATAATAATATGGTTAATAAGAATGCTTAAGAAGAATTATTTTGCTGACAATATCCTTGACATCCTTATTTCTCAAACTGTAGATCAGAGGATTCAACATGGGGATCACCACTGTGTAAAACACAGAGGCCACTTTGACTGTGTGCCTGGAGTTTTTGGAGTTGGGCACACAGTAGAGGAAGAGGATGGTGCCATAGAAGATAGTAATGGTGGTCAGGTGTGAGGCACAGGTGGAGAAGGCTTTGCAGCGCCCACTGGCTGAATGCATCTTGAGGATAGCGACAATGATAAATCCATAAGACATGAGAATGATGAGTAGTGTGCTAACCGCATTAAAGGTGGCAAAAATGAAAAGCAGCAACTGGTTGACATAAGTATCAGAGCAAGAGAGGGACAGCAACGAGGAGAATTCACAGAAGAAATGATTAATTGTGTTGAAACCTCGAAATGATAATTTGATAACAGAACATGTGAATATCAAGGAACAAGCTACTCCCCATGCATATGATCCAACCACTAGCACAGCACAGAGTTTCTGGGACATGGCAAATGTGTAGAGCAGAGGGTTACAAATGGTCACAAAGCGGTCATAGGCCATCACAGCTAATAAAAAGAATTCAGTTACCACAAAGGTACAAGAGAAAAAGAATTGTACTACACATCCTATAAATGAAATGGTTCTGTCTTCCACAACTAGGTTCACCAGGGTCTTGGGAGTAATGACGGAGGAATAGCAGAAATCCACAAATGAGAGGTGGCTGAGGAAAAAGTACATAGGGGTGTGTAGCTTGGGGTTAATTTTGATTATTACAATCATCCCAATATTCCCTACAACAGTGACAGTGTAGATAGCCAGAAAAATCAAGAAGAGAGGGATTTGCAGTTCTGGGAAATCTGAGAAGCCCAAGAGAGTGAACGTGGCCCCAGTTTTATTTCTCTCTGATAGTAACATGGTTTCTGTTTGTTAGAATCTGAATCAGTCCTGAAAATAAAAATATTAAGGAGAGTGAGGATATAAGAAGCTTGGTTAACTGCCCTTCCCAAGACTGCAAAATGAAGCAAAATATGCCTTTCAGGATTTCTTTTTGTATTTTCTATGCAAGATACACTAAATGTCTAAAATTGTAAAACATAACGACCATTTAAAATGTTTCCTTATGTAAAAACAATACAGTTATTGCATTATGTTTGTACTCAATTATGATTTTTAATATTTACAAAAAAGTATGAAATCAAGAGATTTATGGTTATTTTAAAGCAAATCCTCCCATAACACTTTCAGCTCTCCTTGAAAATTATAAGTTCATAAAAGATAAGCCTAGCATACTGCAATGACTGATTATGTCAGTACTATAATCAGTAACAAAAATGAGAAATTTCTAAACAAATTAATTTTTGCATCATATAGTCATACTTTGACATTAAGAATGAAAACCTCTAATACTTTACATTTGTGCCTTTATTGTTAATTCCTTATAGCACTGTAATCTTTGCTTTTCACTCTGACTCAGTAAATCTGTTATCAAAGTTAAGCTTAATTGATTTTTCTCAAAGAGTATGCTCCTCAGCTCGGGGAATCCCAAATGTCAATCCTTCCTCATTGCTTGAGGAATAATAGAATTGGAACAGATGATAAAGGTAATCTAGTCTACCTCCTTGTTCTGGAGGTGACATAAGGGAAACTGGAGAATCTTGGCTTTCCCAACGAAATGCAAGTAAGTACCAATCTACATGTCTGTGACCAGATCCTACATCTCCAGACTCCCAGCCCCAGATCCATTTTATTACACCAGACCCTGATCCGTATTCTTGTCTAGCTACTAACATATTTCCTTTATGAATTATCATACCTTTTCTGTGTATGTGAGGAAGATTGGCTCTGGGCTAAGATCTGTTGCCAATCTTCCTCTTTTTGCTTGAGGAAGACTATCACTGAGCTAATGTCTGTGCCGGTCTTCCTCTATTTTTATGTGGGATGTTACCAAAGCATAGCTTGATGAGCTGTGCTGGGTTTTCTCTGGGGATCCGAACCTGTGAACCCCGGGCTGCCGAAGTGGAGTGCATGAACTTAACCACTATGCAACCAGGCTGACCCCTAATCATCATACTTTTAATTGACAAACTAGAGACTCTAAACCTATGAGAAATAGCCCAATGACAGCATACATGCCACAGAGTTATACTAGAAAGGAACATCGAGATGAAATGAGAAGGGGATTTAGGGACATTTTCTCTCCCAGGAATAATTAAGTATAGTAAAGACTCTGACTTAGAAACTTCTCTTTCAAAGGTCTCTCTCTCTCTCTCTTTCTCTCTTTCTACTCTCCCTTCAAGACATATAGTATATTCCTTCTGTCCTATATTACCTGTGAGGGAGAGAGATTCTAAATTGGAGGTAGTACTGCATTATAAAAACTTTTCATGAGAAAATAGTAATACAAAAGAATTATATCTCTGTAAATGGTTGCCAACACTTTGAAGATCTTACCATTCTGGAAAACTCTTTCTCTATCATTTCTGGTAAGATTACCTCTGGTCCCACAACCCAAGAAATGGATTTCAGATGGCTCATCAATAAAAATGTCAGATCATATGCAAAACTGAGACACTCAAGAGCCCTCTGTCCCTATATTCATAAATTTGAGTATTAACGACAACCTCAAAAGATAATCCATCACAAAGTCAGATGTTCTAATTATCAAACTTTTTTCATAATACAATATTTAATTTAGCTAAAGCATTTAAAAATTCATTTTAAACTAATATTATATTTAATATAATGGCTCCTGTGTCCTGAAAACTATATAGGAAATATAACAGCTGAAATCTTCTTCCGTGTAATTCTTTTCCCAATTTTTTTTTTTTTAAGATTTTATTTTTCTCCTTTTTCTCCCCAAAGCCCCCCGGTACATAGTTGGATATTTCGTTGTGGGTCCTTCTAGTTGTGGCATGTGGGACGCTGCCTCAGCGTGGTCTGATGAGCAGTGCCATGTCCGCGCCCAGGATTCAAACCAACAAAACACTGGGCCACCTGCAGCGGAGCGCACGAACTTAACCACTCGGCCACGGGGCCAGCCCCTCTTTTGCCAATTTTTTTGTAACTTTTTGCCCACAAGGGACATGTGTATCCTGCTTTATAATCTTAATTAAAGCTGATCACTTTTAATTGTTTTTCAATAGAGGGTCTATTCAATCTCTGCTTGTTTCAATTTATTTAAATATTTGTCTGTTCTACCTGGATCCCTTTCCAAAAATTTGTAGAATCAAGATAATGCACATTCCCTCAAATTCTCAGAGTTCTTCTCTCCCCACAACTCCTGTACCTCGGCTCCTCCCAGCCCCAGTACCAGTTCTTCATGGGCTGTTAGCGAGGAGTTCAGCCAAGCCAGGCCCTCTGACACAAAGCTCTTGAGAATAAATAAATAAATGTATCCTCTTCTTTGCATGTTCATATGTGTAACTTTTGCAGGGGCTAAATATTTTTCAAGAGCTGTCTAGATCTAAAGGATAAGTTCCCCCATCATGTTGTTTTCTACATACCCTACATTGAAATTAGCATCAATCTGTCTCTAGAATCTTAAAACAAACCTGCTGGAGGCAAAGGGAGGACCTCTGCAGATTGGGAGTGATGCATGTGTTCTTATAGCTACAGTCACTACCTTTGGGACATGAACCCTAGAGACCACCCATTGCCCCATTCTCTTGAGGTCATTAAATAAACAATTAAAATTAATCACCTTTCTCTAACATAATTCTTGTATGCTAGAAAACCTGGAGCAGCATAAGGGGTATTTCACATGAAAATTTATAAGGTCACTTCCCCCAGGCCCCTAATTAGTCCCATACCTCATACAACTACCAAAATTATGTAATTATAAAAGTCCTCATTATCAAGTATTAACTGAGTGACTACTATATGGCAAGCATAACTGTCTGCCTCCATATCATCCACTCTCACCATATTGGAGATCTTCTAGGTCATCTTGATGCCTTCAGAGTTAAAACAGAAATATTTATAAATTTAATATTAAGTTGGGAAAATTATCCAGTCCCTTTTAAATCTTTGTTCTGTTCTATTACCCTTGCCCCAGCTAGTCTGACCTCTTTCCTTCTGTTCCTTGCCTTCTGTTTGTAGCAAATATTGTACATTCCTTACTTATGGTCTTTTCTGCCAGTTTTTTTCCCCCTACCTTGGAGTGCTTTCCCTTAAGTTTTTGTTCAAATGGACCTTTCAGTGGAAACTTCCGTGAACATACTATTATACTGCGGGGGCTACTCCACTATCCAATTTAATATTTAAAGTACTTAACAAGCTTCAAATATATTTTTAATCTTTATTTATTGCAGTTATTATATATTGTTTGTTTCTCCCTGCTAGAATAAAAGTTCCAGAGAAAAAGAAAAGCAGAGAATGTGTTCACTTATATATTCTAAACTCCTACATCAGTTGATTAACATAAAGTAAGTGTACCAAGAATCTTACTGAATAATAAACATGACCTTCCAAGGAACTTGGAATAGAGCCAAACTTTCCAGAACTATGAGGAATTTAAGATCAGACAGGAGATAGTTCACAAAGAACAATAAGGATGTTTTAGAAGTGATTATTGAAACTTGGCGGTCAAAATAAAAATAAGACAAACCAAAACAAGTGTCCACTCTGCTGAATTTTCTATCTCTAGTCAGAAACCAGGGAAATAAGGTTGAGTACATAATGAGGATATGTAATTACTCATTCATTCATTCTTTCAATAAATATTTATTAGAGGGTTACCCTAAGCTAGGTGCTATCTTAGGTATTGGAGAAAAAGAGCAAGAATGTCCATTTTTCAACAAATTTAATTTAATGGGGAATAAAAAATAAATATGCAATGATTTTCCAGTAACTATAAATGCAAAAAAATATATAATTGAAGGTTTCATTTTAAATAGGGAGGTCAGACAAGACTATAGTGAGGTGGTATTTGAGTGTGGACCATTTCCAAGTGAGAAAGCAAATTATGCAAATAACTGAGGGAAGAGCGTTGAATTTGAGACAAAGGGAATAGCAAATACAATTGATTTTCAAATCGACAGTCAGCTTTTTTCATGCATCTCAATAATTCTGCAGTTTGCAGTAGTGTCCTATGTTTTCTAAACCCCTTTTGCAACAAATGTAACTTGGATATTTCAGCATGATATTATTTATGGCAGAAAGAAAAAAGGAAGCTTATCTGGGTATATCAATTGGTGGTCCTTTAAAGCTGTATTTGTGCCACTGTGTTGGTACTTTTTAGAACAACAACAAAATATGAGATGGCACTAGTTGAGTACTTTTGTGGAACGTTTTCTTTAAGAAATTGTCCTTAAATAATTTCAGCTCTGCTGAAATAATCTGGGATGATAAAACCAAAAGAGGTTTATCAATGTAGTTTTAAAACTGTAAGTCTTTTAAAGACATTCAAGGAAATAAAAAGTACTTCCACCAATGTTACAAGCGTCAAAACAATCAACTATAAGAACTACATTGCTACACTGCTTCTCTTTCCTGTCCCAAATGCATTTTTGGCCAAAAGTCCTGTGTGCAGCCTGGAAAGCAAGACTATGTGTAGTGTTCTTTGTCCTGAAAAGTCAAGACATTTTAGGGACAGTGAGTCCCTGACTTCCCATCCACTTGCTAACAGTACTAAGTCATTAACAGGAGTTTATAAAAAATGTAACCATTGATAAAATAAGCATTAGAATAAACATTCATGCCAAAATTGCATCTAAGAAAATAACATATTGTTATATAATTTAATACCAAACTCACTTTAAATTTCCCCAGTTGTCTCAAAGATATATTTGTACAGTTAGTTTGAATCAAGAATCAAACAAATTTGGTTGTTATAACTAAAATTTTTTTATTATGTAACAGTTCCATGTATTCTGTAGCATTATGTTTTGTGTAGTGTGTAACAGCTTTGAGGGTGTGTTCATGTACATGTATGTGCGTTCAGGTAATTTTTTGGAAGAATTGGACCATCTGTATTTTTCTTATTGCTTTATTTGTCATCATTTGACTTGTTCCTGCACCAATTCCTTTAAACTGGTACATCAAGAAGCTTTATTAGTTTAGATTCACTCTTTTAGTTTCCTTTAGGCAAGAATTCTTCATAGGTGGTTGTGACTATTGCCACTTGCATCAAATTGTGACATACGTGTTAACTAGTTGTCCACTTTTAGTGCTGCTAAGTCTGATCTGTGGATTCAGGCAGTGTCAGATTGATTACTTCCTTTAAACATTTCCCACCAACTTTTCACTTAATGACTTTAATAGTCTCCAAGGTACTAGAGTGAAAGGACACTAGATTTAGAGTTAACAGAGTTGAGTTCCTGTCTTAAATTAATCATTTCAGTCAATTCTAGGCTAGTTTCTTGAATCTCTGTGTCATCATCTACACAATAGATGTAACTGTCCTTGCCCAATCTACTTCTCAGCATAAGCTGATTGTTAGAAAGCCCAGGATTGTGGATTCATAGAATTTGCAGAACCCAAGGAATGAAAGTATCAGAAGAGTATCATACCCCCTTTTATCACATAGCGTATCCATCTGTATCTCCCAAAAAATACACAATGCTTCAGTGACATACAACACAAATAACTTCAAGGGAATTCAGTTTACCGATTCAAAATATGGTGACATCAGTCACCAAAAAAACCTCATGCGAATATGTGCTGTAGGTTTTAGAAGACTCTGTTTCCACTGCTTTTAAGATTAAAAACATCTTTTGAGATTGGTTCAGAAAACAGGACTTTTGTGTCAATTAATTTCTGGAAGGCATCCTTCGCAGCTTTGTTCCTCAAGCTATAGATCGGAGCGTTCAACATGAGGTTGACCATTGTGTAAAATACAGAGGCCACTTTGACAATTTGCCAAGAGTTTTTGGAGTTGGGCACAGAGTAGAAGGAAACGATGGTCCCGTGAAAGATGGTGATGGCGATAAGGTAGGAGGCACAGGTGGAGAAGGCTCACAACGCCCGCTAGCAGAACAGATGTTAAGTACAGTCTCAAAAATAAATACGTATCTAGCAAGGATGACGCATCGTATACTCACCTCATTAAAGGTGGCAAAACCAAAGAGCAGTAGGTGGGGAATTTGTATATTGGAGATTGAAACAGCAATGAGAGCAGTATTTTCACAGAAAAAGTGGTTGATTATGTTATGTCCAGAAAAGTTTAACCGAAGAGCATAGCAAAGGAGTACCAAGGGGCCAGCCATACCCCAGAGGTATGACCCAGCCACCAGGAGGGCACAGAGCCTCTGTGACATGGCCACTGTATAAAGCAGAGGATTACAGATGGCCACAAAGTGGTCACAGGCCATCACTGCCAAGATGAATGTTTCCGCCACTGCAGATATACAAGCCAAGAAGAATTGCATGATGCATGCTATGAAAGAAATGGTTCTGTCTTCCACAACCAACTTCTCTAACAGTTTGAGTGTAACTATAATGGAATAACAGAAGTCAACAAAGGACAAGTGGCTGAGAAAAAAATATATGGAGATGTTGAGTTTAGGACTGATCCTGATGATCATGATCATGCTGAGGTTCCCCACCAAAGTGACTGTGTAGGTGGTCAAGAATGCCAGGAACAGGGCACCTGAACGTCTGGATATTCTGAGAAGCCCAAGAGGGTTAACGTGGCTCCAGTACTCTGATTTCCTTCAGCTAACAACATGATTGTTGTTGAAGAATATCTGAAATAATTATACTAAAAATATTAATGATGATAGTAAATTTTTATAACACTTACCATGTGGCAGGCATTGTGCTAAAAGATTCAAATATATTAATTTTGATCTTCAAATACCACTATGAATTGTAAAACAGGTAGCCCCATATTTTACATGAGGAAACTGAGGCATATGTAAGCTAAGGAACTTGTTAGAAGTTACACAGCTTGTTAGTGATGAGTTGGGTTTTGAAGTCGACCTAAGCGCCAGAATTTGAATTAAGTCTAGGATTAGACAGAAAAGTATTCTACATTGCTGTAGAAAAACATCTGTCTTTCACAGTTCCATCGTTCTGAAGACCTGTGTTGTTTTTGAAATAGCACTAACATAACAATGAATATAAATTGAGCACTAAAATTTATAAAGGAAGGATCAGGAGTAGTAAAGCATTAGAAGTGATAATACTTCTAGAGTTATGGTATTCAAATTGAGGATCATAGGAAAGGCAGCGTTTATGAGTCACCAAAAGAATTTTCAAGTTTTGAAAAAGCATATGGACATTGAAGGAAATATAGCCCTGTATATCTTCAGGCTTTCCATTGATTTATGCTGATGCTACAGTAATTGCCCTAAGGTTCTAAAAACACTGTAGTGACCTGGTGAAATGAGCAAGTTGCATTTATGACATTCTATTCCCTCTCTCCTGTGTTTTCTTTCCTACTAAAGTGTTATCTCACTTAGTGTCACTGATGCTCTCAATATACTCATCTAGATTCCTTGATTATTATCTTTTAATTTTCTATTATTACATTTTAATCTGTTAGCTTTATTAGGCATATTATAACACTAAATACTCAACATATCTGATATGGAGAGCAACTTATAATGTGGTTTGCTCAATCCTTCTATATTTTCTACAGCCTTCTATATTCTCTAACATGTTTTCTATATTCTTGCTAGATAATGTGCTAAACGTCAATGGTTACATAGTCACCCTCCAATTTTCTGGTGATGTAAACATTGGTTTTGATTGAAGCTATGTATATGATTATCTTATTTTGAGTCATGAAATCTTTGTTATATTCATAGATGTTACTTTGAGAAAACAAAAGCATCTGTATTCTACAGTAGTTCATAACCACAGATGTATCTTTAATCATTTAATAATGTTTTAAAAAATAAGTTTATAATAATAACATGTATCAATAACAAGCACCTTTCTGAAATGTCCAGGTTAATAAAATGCTATAAGAACTACTCCCATAGATGAAGACACCATTTTAGTTTTGTCTGATCAAGTCAATGTAGAAAGAAACTATTATCTCCTTCACAGCTAAATGCTATTTTTGACACACACGAAAATGTATTTCCTACATGTAGAAAAGAGAACAGGCAGGAAAGTGACAAAGAGCTAATGACAGACCAGGATAATGAAAGAAGCATGGCTTGGAACCATAGATTTAAATTCAATTCCAGGCTTTGTCATTTACTGTGTTATCTTTGGTGAATTAATTGTATTTTCTGAGTCTCAACATTTTTATAAGCAATAATGACATGATAATACATATTTCACTAGTGTGTAAGTTTTAAAATAGGAAACGATGTTAATATACTTAGCATAGAGTCTGACAATTGTAGAGTCTGGGAGATGTAGTTTTCTCCACCCTCACCCTTTTTAATTCTTAGTGCTATGAATAATTGGTATTATTTTTAAACCCTTATATTATTTTAAATATCTAAGAAATAGGGGCCGACCCCGTGGCTGAGTGGTTAAGTTCGCACACTCCACTGCAGGCGGCCCAGTGTTTCGTCAGTTCGAATCCTGGGCGCAGACATGGCACTGCTCATCAAGCCACGCTGAGGCAGCGTCCCACATGCCACAACTAGAAGGACCCACAACTAAGAATATACAACTATGTACTGGGGGGCTTTGGGAGAAAAAGGAAAAAAATTTTAAAAATCTGAAAAAAAAACTAAGAAATAGATCAAAGGCCAAAGTGGGCAGTAATGAAGAAGTGGGTACAGTCTGGGACATTAAAGGGTATCTCAGCTCTTTCCTGGATCTCCTCTTGGCCCTGTTTGTCTTAATTCACCCCTTACTGTCCTTCAATAAATTGTCTTTTTTCCCCTTGCTTTCTCATTATTATATGACTCTCTTGTCCTCCTTTTCTCATCTCAGGTTGGTGCCTGTGGGATATTTAGCAAGCTGCAATCACGCTCAGGTGGATTACGGTAGCTGAGGAACAGCCACCTTCCCTGCAGTGCTGCTAGCTTGCACTGTGAGAACATCAGCTTCTTCTCTTGATTTCTGTGGTTATTATGACAGTCATTGGTTCTGAAAACTTTGACTTCTGCATATCAGCTAATTCTAAACGTCTCTGCTAAGTTTTACCTAAACCCTCACACTAGCTGTTCCCTAGTGCTCAAGCTTCTTCAATCATGCGCGAATTCTCAGCTTATAATGAACAACACTTGCTCATTTATTCCTTGGCTTATTTGATTTTTCTCTTCTTTTATCAGGAACATCCTCCTTTTCTAGTATACTGATGCAGCAGTTACAATATCTAAAGCTTTAAATGAAAATCACTATTGTGAAGAAACTTTCTCTTCACTCCAGCAATATTTTCCACTTTCTTAGTATACCTACAGACATTACTCAGGAAATCAAAATTTCATGATCTATTATGTTCACCATTACTTTCCACATATTATTTTATCTCCTTTCTACAAGATTTTGAGATGTTAAGGACATTCTCAGATTTAACACTGTTCCTTTAAAATCTTTCAGTGTGACTGTGCTATGCTAGGCACGTGGTGAATATCCTCAAAGCAAATATCAGGATGATACCACAGGGAAGGGGGAAGAGATCAAAACTCATTGATATGACACTTTGGGAAGATGGACTCAGGAGACGTTATGGCATTTAGACTAACAGTCTTCCCTGCCTCAAAAGTTGCAGGACTTCAATGTCCCCCATGTAAGTGCAAGATAACTCAAGACGGGTCACCCAACCTGAAACCAACTCACCTGAAGATCCTGTTCCTAGTGTTAATAGTCACCGAGAAGGTTCCCACTCAGAATTCAAACGTTATTGAAAATATTAAGAAGTTTGTAAATATAGCAGGAGTCTACAATAAATTGTATTTAATGTGATGTGAATATATTTCTTAAAATCCAGAAAAACTCAGAAAAAGGCAGAGAGGTAGAGAGAGAGAGAGAGAGAGAGAGATTTGGAAGCTAAATCTGACTCCTAGGAGCAAACTGTTGGGTTTATGTATGCCTCCATGACCTCAGGGATTTAGACCCTGGAGAATCTTTGCTGAACTATTTCTTTTTATATCACAAACTTAGAAATTAGATTGAATGTGCTCCTATCTTGGATTTTACAAGAAGGTAATTTCTTCTAAATTGCTGGAGACAATACTTCATCAAGGCCACCTCAAGAATTTCTTCTAAAATATTAATTGTAGGCAATATACAAATTGACTTAGAAAACATGATGATTACAGTAAACAGCAAAGGTAAAGATGAATCAGCTAAAATACAACCATTCAGAGAGAACCACTGTTAATATTTGCTGTTTTATTTGTCTGTCTTTTTCTTTGCATAACATATGTGTCCTGAAATGTATAAACAACATAACTTGGATTCTCTTTTTCATTTAACATAAAATGATCACTATTTTCCTTGGAAACATTGATT
>NW_025798981.1:0-16876 GCF_021613505.1 Equus quagga
AATCAATGTTTCCAAGGAAAATAGTGATCATTTTATGTTAAATGAAAAAGAGAATCCAAGTTATGTTGTTTATACATTTCAGGACACATATGTTATGCAAAGAAAAAGACAGACAAATAAAACAGCAAATATTAACAGTGGTTCTCTCTGAATGGTTGTATTTTAGCTGATTCATCTTTACCTTTGCTGTTTACTGTAATCATCATGTTTTCTAAGTCAATTTGTATATTGCCTACAATTAATATTTTAGAAGAAATTCTTGAGGTGGCCTTGATGAAGTATTGTCTCCAGCAATTTAGAAGAAATTACCTTCTTGTAAAATCCAAGATAGGAGCACATTCAATCTAATTTCTAAGTTTGTGATATAAAAAGAAATAGTTCAGCAAAGATTCTCCAGGGTCTAAATCCCTGAGGTCATGGAGGCATACATAAACCCAACAGTTTGCTCCTAGGAGTCAGATTTAGCTTCCAAATCTCTCTCTCTCTCTCTCTCTCTCTACCTCTCTGCCTTTTTCTGAGTTTTTCTGGATTTTAAGAAATATATTCACATCACATTAAATACAATTTATTGTAGACTCCTGCTATATTTACAAACTTCTTAATATTTTCAATAACGTTTGAATTCTGAGTGGGAACCTTCTCGGTGACTATTAACACTAGGAACAGGATCTTCAGGTGAGTTGGTTTCAGGTTGGGTGACCCGTCTTGAGTTATCTTGCACTTACATGGGGGACATTGAAGTCCTGCAACTTTTGAGGCAGGGAAGACTGTTAGTCTAAATGCCATAACGTCTCCTGAGTCCATCTTCCCAAAGTGTCATATCAATGAGTTTTGATCTCTTCCCCCTTCCCTGTGGTATCATCCTGATATTTGCTTTGAGGATATTCACCACGTGCCTAGCATAGCACAGTCACACTGAAAGATTTTAAAGGAACAGTGTTAAATCTGAGAATGTCCTTAACATCTCAAAATCTTGTAGAAAGGAGATAAAATAATATGTGGAAAGTAATGGTGAACATAATAGATCATGAAATTTTGATTTCCTGAGTAATGTCTGTAGGTATACTAAGAAAGTGGAAAATATTGCTGGAGTGAAGAGAAAGTTTCTTCACAATAGTGATTTTCATTTAAAGCTTTAGATATTGTAACTGCTGCATCAGTATACTAGAAAAGGAGGATGTTCCTGATAAAAGAAGAGAAAAATCAAATAAGCCAAGGAATAAATGAGCAAGTGTTGTTCATTATAAGCTGAGAATTCGCGCATGATTGAAGAAGCTTGAGCACTAGGGAACAGCTAGTGTGAGGGTTTAGGTAAAACTTAGCAGAGACGTTTAGAATTAGCTGATATGCAGAAGTCAAAGTTTTCAGAACCAATGACTGTCATAATAACCACAGAAATCAAGAGAAGAAGCTGATGTTCTCACAGTGCAAGCTAGCAGCACTGCAGGGAAGGTGGCTGTTCCTCAGCTACCGTAATCCACCTGAGCGTGATTGCAGCTTGCTAAATATCCCACAGGCACCAACCTGAGATGAGAAAAGGAGGACAAGAGAGTCATATAATAATGAGAAAGCAAGGGGAAAAAAGACAATTTATTGAAGGACAGTAAGGGGTGAATTAAGACAAACAGGGCCAAGAGGAGATCCAGGAAAGAGCTGAGATACCCTTTAATGTCCCAGACTGTACCCACTTCTTCATTACTGCCCACTTTGGCCTTTGATCTATTTCTTAGATTTTTTTTTCAGATTTTTAAAATTTTTTTCCTTTTTCTCCCAAAGCCCCCCAGTACATAGTTGTATATTCTTAGTTGTGGGTCCTTCTAGTTGTGGCATGTGGGACGCTGCCTCAGCGTGGCTTGATGAGCAGTGCCATGTCTGCGCCCAGGATTCGAACTGACGAAACACTGGGCCGCCTGCAGTGGAGTGTGCGAACTTAACCACTCAGCCACGGGGTCGGCCCCTATTTCTTAGATATTTAAAATAATATAAGGGTTTAAAAATAATACCAATTATTCATAGCACTAAGAATTAAAAAGGGTGAGGGTGGAGAAAACTACATCTCCCAGACTCTACAATTGTCAGACTCTATGCTAAGTATATTAACATCGTTTCCTATTTTAAAACTTACACACTAGTGAAATATGTATTATCATGTCATTATTGCTTATAAAAATGTTGAGACTCAGAAAATACAATTAATTCACCAAAGATAACACAGTAAATGACAAAGCCTGGAATTGAATTTAAATCTATGGTTCCAAGCCATGCTTCTTTCATTATCCTGGTCTGTCATTAGCTCTTTGTCACTTTCCTGCCTGTTCTCTTTTCTACATGTAGGAAATACATTTTCGTGTGTGTCAAAAATAGCATTTAGCTGTGAAGGAGATAATAGTTTCTTTCTACATTGACTTGATCAGACAAAACTAAAATGGTGTCTTCATCTATGGGAGTAGTTCTTATAGCATTTTATTAACCTGGACATTTCAGAAAGGTGCTTGTTATTGATACATGTTATTATTATAAACTTATTTTTTAAAACATTATTAAATGATTAAAGATACATCTGTGGTTATGAACTACTGTAGAATACAGATGCTTTTGTTTTCTCAAAGTAACATCTATGAATATAACAAAGATTTCATGACTCAAAATAAGATAATCATATACATAGCTTCAATCAAAACCAATGTTTACATCACCAGAAAATTGGAGGGTGACTATGTAACCATTGACGTTTAGCACATTATCTAGCAAGAATATAGAAAACATGTTAGAGAATATAGAAGGCTGTAGAAAATATAGAAGGATTGAGCAAACCACATTATAAGTTGCTCTCCATATCAGATATGTTGAGTATTTAGTGTTATAATATGCCTAATAAAGCTAACAGATTAAAATGTAATAATAGAAAATTAAAAGATAATAATCAAGGAATCTAGATGAGTATATTGAGAGCATCAGTGACACTAAGTGAGATAACACTTTAGTAGGAAAGAAAACACAGGAGAGAGGGAATAGAATGTCATAAATGCAACTTGCTCATTTCACCAGGTCACTACAGTGTTTTTAGAACCTTAGGGCAATTACTGTAGCATCAGCATAAATCAATGGAAAGCCTGAAGATATACAGGGCTATATTTCCTTCAATGTCCATATGCTTTTTCAAAACTTGAAAATTCTTTTGGTGACTCATAAACGCTGCCTTTCCTATGATCCTCAATTTGAATACCATAACTCTAGAAGTATTATCACTTCTAATGCTTTACTACTCCTGATCCTTCCTTTATAAATTTTAGTGCTCAATTTATATTCATTGTTATGTTAGTGCTATTTCAAAAACAACACAGGTCTTCAGAACGATGGAACTGTGAAAGACAGATGTTTTTCTACAGCAATGTAGAATACTTTTCTGTCTAATCCTAGACTTAATTCAAATTCTGGCGCTTAGGTCGACTTCAAAACCCAACTCATCACTAACAAGCTGTGTAACTTCTAACAAGTTCCTTAGCTTACATATGCCTCAGTTTCCTCATGTAAAATATGGGGCTACCTGTTTTACAATTCATAGTGGTATTTGAAGATCAAAATTAATATATTTGAATCTTTTAGCACAATGCCTGCCACATGGTAAGTGTTATAAAAATTTACTATCATCATTAATATTTTTAGTATAATTATTTCAGATATTCTTCAACAACAATCATGTTGTTAGCTGAAGGAAATCAGAGTACTGGAGCCACGTTAACCCTCTTGGGCTTCTCAGAATATCCAGACGTTCAGGTGCCCTGTTCCTGGCATTCTTGACCACCTACACAGTCACTTTGGTGGGGAACCTCAGCATGATCATGATCATCAGGATCAGTCCTAAACTCAACATCTCCATATATTTTTTTCTCAGCCACTTGTCCTTTGTTGACTTCTGTTATTCCATTATAGTTACACTCAAACTGTTAGAGAAGTTGGTTGTGGAAGACAGAACCATTTCTTTCATAGCATGCATCATGCAATTCTTCTTGGCTTGTATATCTGCAGTGGCGGAAACATTCATCTTGGCAGTGATGGCCTGTGACCACTTTGTGGCCATCTGTAATCCTCTGCTTTATACAGTGGCCATGTCACAGAGGCTCTGTGCCCTCCTGGTGGCTGGGTCATACCTCTGGGGTATGGCTGGCCCCTTGGTACTCCTTTGCTATGCTCTTCGGTTAAACTTTTCTGGACATAACATAATCAACCACTTTTTCTGTGAAAATACTGCTCTCATTGCTGTTTCAATCTCCAATATACAAATTCCCCACCTACTGCTCTTTGGTTTTGCCACCTTTAATGAGGTGAGTATACGATGCGTCATCCTTGCTAGATACGTATTTATTTTTGAGACTGTACTTAACATCTGTTCTGCTAGCGGGCGTTGTGAGCCTTCTCCACCTGTGCCTCCTACCTTATCGCCATCACCATCTTTCACGGGACCATCGTTTCCTTCTACTCTGTGCCCAACTCCAAAAACTCTTGGCAAATTGTCAAAGTGGCCTCTGTATTTTACACAATGGTCAACCTCATGTTGAACGCTCCGATCTATAGCTTGAGGAACAAAGCTGCGAAGGATGCCTTCCAGAAATTAATTGACACAAAAGTCCTGTTTTCTGAACCAATCTCAAAAGATGTTTTTAATCTTAAAAGCAGTGGAAACAGAGTCTTCTAAAACCTACAGCACATATTCGCATGAGGTTTTTTTGGTGACTGATGTCACCATATTTTGAATCGGTAAACTGAATTCCCTTGAAGTTATTTGTGTTGTATGTCACTGAAGCATTGTGTATTTTTTGGGAGATACAGATGGATACGCTATGTGATAAAAGGGGGTATGATACTCTTCTGATACTTTCATTCCTTGGGTTCTGCAAATTCTATGAATCCACAATCCTGGGCTTTCTAACAATCAGCTTATGCTGAGAAGTAGATTGGGCAAGGACAGTTACATCTATTGTGTAGATGATGACACAGAGATTCAAGAAACTAGCCTAGAATTGACTGAAATGATTAATTTAAGACAGGAACTCAACTCTGTTAACTCTAAATCTAGTGTCCTTTCACTCTAGTACCTTGGAGACTATTAAAGTCATTAAGTGAAAAGTTGGTGGGAAATGTTTAAAGGAAGTAATCAATCTGACACTGCCTGAATCCACAGATCAGACTTAGCAGCACTAAAAGTGGACAACTAGTTAACACGTATGTCACAATTTGATGCAAGTGGCAATAGTCACAACCACCTATGAAGAATTCTTGCCTAAAGGAAACTAAAAGAGTGAATCTAAACTAATAAAGCTTCTTGATGTACCAGTTTAAAGGAATTGGTGCAGGAACAAGTCAAATGATGACAAATAAAGCAATAAGAAAAATACAGATGGTCCAATTCTTCCAAAAAATTACCTGAACGCACATACATGTACATGAACACACCCTCAAAGCTGTTACACACTACACAAAACATAATGCTACAGAATACATGGAACTGTTACATAATAAAAAAATTTTAGTTATAACAACCAAATTTGTTTGATTCTTGATTCAAACTAACTGTACAAATATATCTTTGAGACAACTGGGGAAATTTAAAGTGAGTTTGGTATTAAATTATATAACAATATGTTATTTTCTTAGATGCAATTTTGGCATGAATGTTTATTCTAATGCTTATTTTATCAATGGTTACATTTTTTATAAACTCCTGTTAATGACTTAGTACTGTTAGCAAGTGGATGGGAAGTCAGGGACTCACTGTCCCTAAAATGTCTTGACTTTTCAGGACAAAGAACACTACACATAGTCTTGCTTTCCAGGCTGCACACAGGACTTTTGGCCAAAAATGCATTTGGGACAGGAAAGAGAAGCAGTGTAGCAATGTAGTTCTTATAGTTGATTGTTTTGACGCTTGTAACATTGGTGGAAGTACTTTTTATTTCCTTGAATGTCTTTAAAAGACTTACAGTTTTAAAACTACATTGATAAACCTCTTTTGGTTTTATCATCCCAGATTATTTCAGCAGAGCTGAAATTATTTAAGGACAATTTCTTAAAGAAAACGTTCCACAAAAGTACTCAACTAGTGCCATCTCATATTTTGTTGTTGTTCTAAAAAGTACCAACACAGTGGCACAAATACAGCTTTAAAGGACCACCAATTGATATACCCAGATAAGCTTCCTTTTTTCTTTCTGCCATAAATAATATCATGCTGAAATATCCAAGTTACATTTGTTGCAAAAGGGGTTTAGAAAACATAGGACACTACTGCAAACTGCAGAATTATTGAGATGCATGAAAAAAGCTGACTGTCGATTTGAAAATCAATTGTATTTGCTATTCCCTTTGTCTCAAATTCAACGCTCTTCCCTCAGTTATTTGCATAATTTGCTTTCTCACTTGGAAATGGTCCACACTCAAATACCACCTCACTATAGTCTTGTCTGACCTCCCTATTTAAAATGAAACCTTCAATTATATATTTTTTTGCATTTATAGTTACTGGAAAATCATTGCATATTTATTTTTTATTCCCCATTAAATTAAATTTGTTGAAAAATGGACATTCTTGCTCTTTTTCTCCAATACCTAAGATAGCACCTAGCTTAGGGTAACCCTCTAATAAATATTTATTGAAAGAATGAATGAATGAGTAATTACATATCCTCATTATGTACTCAACCTTATTTCCCTGGTTTCTGACTAGAGATAGAAAATTCAGCAGAGTGGACACTTGTTTTGGTTTGTCTTATTTTTATTTTGACCGCCAAGTTTCAATAATCACTTCTAAAACATCCTTATTGTTCTTTGTGAACTATCTCCTGTCTGATCTTAAATTCCTCATAGTTCTGGAAAGTTTGGCTCTATTCCAAGTTCCTTGGAAGGTCATGTTTATTATTCAGTAAGATTCTTGGTACACTTACTTTATGTTAATCAACTGATGTAGGAGTTTAGAATATATAAGTGAACACATTCTCTGCTTTTCTTTTTCTCTGGAACTTTTATTCTAGCAGGGAGAAACAAACAATATATAATAACTGCAATAAATAAAGATTAAAAATATATTTGAAGCTTGTTAAGTACTTTAAATATTAAATTGGATAGTGGAGTAGCCCCCGCAGTATAATAGTATGTTCACGGAAGTTTCCACTGAAAGGTCCATTTGAACAAAAACTTAAGGGAAAGCACTCCAAGGTAGGGGGAAAAAAACTGGCAGAAAAGACCATAAGTAAGGAATGTACAATATTTGCTACAAACAGAAGGCAAGGAACAGAAGGAAAGAGGTCAGACTAGCTGGGGCAAGGGTAATAGAACAGAACAAAGATTTAAAAGGGACTGGATAATTTTCCCAACTTAATATTAAATTTATAAATATTTCTGTTTTAACTCTGAAGGCATCAAGATGACCTAGAAGATCTCCAATATGGTGAGAGTGGATGATATGGAGGCAGAC
The DNA here is from genome assembly GCF_021613505.1 of Equus quagga. Taxonomy (NCBI): domain Eukaryota; kingdom Metazoa; phylum Chordata; class Mammalia; order Perissodactyla; family Equidae; genus Equus; species Equus quagga. The sequence continues at coordinate 7,472 of NW_025798981.1, forward strand.
AGTTATGCTTGCCATATAGTAGTCACTCAGTTAATACTTGATAATGAGGACTTTTATAATTACATAATTTTGGTAGTTGTATGAGGTATGGGACTAATTAGGGGCCTGGGGGAAGTGACCTTATAAATTTTCATGTGAAATACCCCTTATGCTGCTCCAGGTTTTCTAGCATACAAGAATTATGTTAGAGAAAGGTGATTAATTTTAATTGTTTATTTAATGACCTCAAGAGAATGGGGCAATGGGTGGTCTCTAGGGTTCATGTCCCAAAGGTAGTGACTGTAGCTATAAGAACACATGCATCACTCCCAATCTGCAGAGGTCCTCCCTTTGCCTCCAGCAGGTTTGTTTTAAGATTCTAGAGACAGATTGATGCTAATTTCAATGTAGGGTATGTAGAAAACAACATGATGGGGGAACTTATCCTTTAGATCTAGACAGCTCTTGAAAAATATTTAGCCCCTGCAAAAGTTACACATATGAACATGCAAAGAAGAGGATACATTTATTTATTTATTCTCAAGAGCTTTGTGTCAGAGGGCCTGGCTTGGCTGAACTCCTCGCTAACAGCCCATGAAGAACTGGTACTGGGGCTGGGAGGAGCCGAGGTACAGGAGTTGTGGGGAGAGAAGAACTCTGAGAATTTGAGGGAATGTGCATTATCTTGATTCTACAAATTTTTGGAAAGGGATCCAGGTAGAACAGACAAATATTTAAATAAATTGAAACAAGCAGAGATTGAATAGACCCTCTATTGAAAAACAATTAAAAGTGATCAGCTTTAATTAAGATTATAAAGCAGGATACACATGTCCCTTGTGGGCAAAAAGTTACAAAAAAATTGGCAAAAGAGGGGCTGGCCCCGTGGCCGAGTGGTTAAGTTCGTGCGCTCCGCTGCAGGTGGCCCAGTGTTTTGTTGGTTTGAATCCTGGGCGCGGACATGGCACTGCTCATCAGACCACGCTGAGGCAGCGTCCCACATGCCACAACTAGAAGGACCCACAACGAAATATCCAACTATGTACCGGGGGGCTTTGGGGAGAAAAAGGAGAAAAATAAAATCTTAAAAAAAAAAAAATTGGGAAAAGAATTACACGGAAGAAGATTTCAGCTGTTATATTTCCTATATAGTTTTCAGGACACAGGAGCCATTATATTAAATATAATATTAGTTTAAAATGAATTTTTAAATGCTTTAGCTAAATTAAATATTGTATTATGAAAAAAGTTTGATAATTAGAACATCTGACTTTGTGATGGATTATCTTTTGAGGTTGTCGTTAATACTCAAATTTATGAATATAGGGACAGAGGGCTCTTGAGTGTCTCAGTTTTGCATATGATCTGACATTTTTATTGATGAGCCATCTGAAATCCATTTCTTGGGTTGTGGGACCAGAGGTAATCTTACCAGAAATGATAGAGAAAGAGTTTTCCAGAATGGTAAGATCTTCAAAGTGTTGGCAACCATTTACAGAGATATAATTCTTTTGTATTACTATTTTCTCATGAAAAGTTTTTATAATGCAGTACTACCTCCAATTTAGAATCTCTCTCCCTCACAGGTAATATAGGACAGAAGGAATATACTATATGTCTTGAAGGGAGAGTAGAAAGAGAGAAAGAGAGAGAGAGAGAGACCTTTGAAAGAGAAGTTTCTAAGTCAGAGTCTTTACTATACTTAATTATTCCTGGGAGAGAAAATGTCCCTAAATCCCCTTCTCATTTCATCTCGATGTTCCTTTCTAGTATAACTCTGTGGCATGTATGCTGTCATTGGGCTATTTCTCATAGGTTTAGAGTCTCTAGTTTGTCAATTAAAAGTATGATGATTAGGGGTCAGCCTGGTTGCATAGTGGTTAAGTTCATGCACTCCACTTCGGCAGCCCGGGGTTCACAGGTTCGGATCCCCAGAGAAAACCCAGCACAGCTCATCAAGCTATGCTTTGGTAACATCCCACATAAAAATAGAGGAAGACCGGCACAGACATTAGCTCAGTGATAGTCTTCCTCAAGCAAAAAGAGGAAGATTGGCAACAGATCTTAGCCCAGAGCCAATCTTCCTCACATACACAGAAAAGGTATGATAATTCATAAAGGAAATATGTTAGTAGCTAGACAAGAATACGGATCAGGGTCTGGTGTAATAAAATGGATCTGGGGCTGGGAGTCTGGAGATGTAGGATCTGGTCACAGACATGTAGATTGGTACTTACTTGCATTTCGTTGGGAAAGCCAAGATTCTCCAGTTTCCCTTATGTCACCTCCAGAACAAGGAGGTAGACTAGATTACCTTTATCATCTGTTCCAATTCTATTATTCCTCAAGCAATGAGGAAGGATTGACATTTGGGATTCCCCGAGCTGAGGAGCATACTCTTTGAGAAAAATCAATTAAGCTTAACTTTGATAACAGATTTACTGAGTCAGAGTGAAAAGCAAAGATTACAGTGCTATAAGGAATTAACAATAAAGGCACAAATGTAAAGTATTAGAGGTTTTCATTCTTAATGTCAAAGTATGACTATATGATGCAAAAATTAATTTGTTTAGAAATTTCTCATTTTTGTTACTGATTATAGTACTGACATAATCAGTCATTGCAGTATGCTAGGCTTATCTTTTATGAACTTATAATTTTCAAGGAGAGCTGAAAGTGTTATGGGAGGATTTGCTTTAAAATAACCATAAATCTCTTGATTTCATACTTTTTTGTAAATATTAAAAATCATAATTGAGTACAAACATAATGCAATAACTGTATTGTTTTTACATAAGGAAACATTTTAAATGGTCGTTATGTTTTACAATTTTAGACATTTAGTGTATCTTGCATAGAAAATACAAAAAGAAATCCTGAAAGGCATATTTTGCTTCATTTTGCAGTCTTGGGAAGGGCAGTTAACCAAGCTTCTTATATCCTCACTCTCCTTAATATTTTTATTTTCAGGACTGATTCAGATTCTAACAAACAGAAACCATGTTACTATCAGAGAGAAATAAAACTGGGGCCACGTTCACTCTCTTGGGCTTCTCAGATTTCCCAGAACTGCAAATCCCTCTCTTCTTGATTTTTCTGGCTATCTACACTGTCACTGTTGTAGGGAATATTGGGATGATTGTAATAATCAAAATTAACCCCAAGCTACACACCCCTATGTACTTTTTCCTCAGCCACCTCTCATTTGTGGATTTCTGCTATTCCTCCGTCATTACTCCCAAGACCCTGGTGAACCTAGTTGTGGAAGACAGAACCATTTCATTTATAGGATGTGTAGTACAATTCTTTTTCTCTTGTACCTTTGTGGTAACTGAATTCTTTTTATTAGCTGTGATGGCCTATGACCGCTTTGTGACCATTTGTAACCCTCTGCTCTACACATTTGCCATGTCCCAGAAACTCTGTGCTGTGCTAGTGGTTGGATCATATGCATGGGGAGTAGCTTGTTCCTTGATATTCACATGTTCTGTTATCAAATTATCATTTCGAGGTTTCAACACAATTAATCATTTCTTCTGTGAATTCTCCTCGTTGCTGTCCCTCTCTTGCTCTGATACTTATGTCAACCAGTTGCTGCTTTTCATTTTTGCCACCTTTAATGCGGTTAGCACACTACTCATCATTCTCATGTCTTATGGATTTATCATTGTCGCTATCCTCAAGATGCATTCAGCCAGTGGGCGCTGCAAAGCCTTCTCCACCTGTGCCTCACACCTGACCACCATTACTATCTTCTATGGCACCATCCTCTTCCTCTACTGTGTGCCCAACTCCAAAAACTCCAGGCACACAGTCAAAGTGGCCTCTGTGTTTTACACAGTGGTGATCCCCATGTTGAATCCTCTGATCTACAGTTTGAGAAATAAGGATGTCAAGGATATTGTCAGCAAAATAATTCTTCTTAAGCATTCTTATTAACCATATTATTATTATTAAGCATATTCTTATTAAGCATATTATTTTAACAGAGTTTGTCCCTGATATGTAAATAAAGTGTGTCCATAAATGTTGATTTTAAATTAATTAATTTAAAATTATGAAGAGTTAATGTTGTACAATAGAAAAGTCATGGATTTTAGTTCAAAGAGACTAAACTTGGCTCTATCTCTTACTGGAAAATAAAATAGCCATCTCTCTCATCTTTAATTTTTAATCTATAAAATTGAGATAATGTAAACTAGCTCTTAATCTGATTGTGAAGAATAAAAAGACTATATTAAAAAAAGACTGTATAAATATCATATGTAAAACCTTGTGTAATCTCAATAAGCAGTTTTATCCCCTTTCTTATAACATACCTGAAGTACAGTAGGCTCTCAATAAACATGTGAATTTCTCTTGTAAAAGTACAAATAGCAGTTAAAGTAAGACTAGTCTTCATCCTTCAAGGAATGTAAAATCTAGTGTTGACAGTAGGGCAGTGAAAAAAGTAGTCATTGTATAAGGTAGAAAATAATAAGTTATCATGGAGAATTTGAGAGAAAGGAAAGTTCAAATCCATTTAGGGACATTAGAGAGATGTCTTCATAAAACAGGTATTGTTTGAATTTTTCCTTGAATAACAGAATGGTCAGAATTTTAGGAGACACATTTCAACAAGGAGTTTTCTTTGGAAGATGGAAGCATGGCAAAGTCAAAATGCAATACTGAGTCAATGATGAACCAAATTTTTTATTGAGTGAATACTTTATGACGTGCACGTGTGTGTATATATTATTGTGTATACAGGTTACTTGGCATGAATGGAAAGTTAATAAGACATGGCCTTTATTCTGAATGTGTTTCAAAGGAGCTCAGGTATGGCAGGATGATAAGCTGTGATAGACTCCACCAGAGGCATAGAAATAGTAGATTGGCTCTCAAGAAATCTCATAGGCAAAAAGTAAGCAGGGTATCAACCCAATCTGTACTTCATACTTTCATTCTGCCTATAAACACATCAAAACCATGATCAATTCCTTGATTCTTTTTCCTGAACATGAGGGTAATTTCTGAATCCTTCTCAATTGAACTCCCATCTTAAAAAAAAAAAAAGTGTCTGGAGTCACCTCAAGTGTTGGAAACAAATCACCTATATAACTTTATTCAAAATAAAATGAAAAGCAGGCATTCATTACTATTAAGACCTATTTGATCTGGTAAATTAAAAATTCTAGATTTCTTTAACATTAATAACTCACTTTTGCTTGAATAAATTATACGTCCTTCTCCTTCTCTTTAATCAATATGTCTAGATAAAATTCCAAACTAATCATCAATATAATGGAAGAAATAAATTTCCAGGTATTTTAGTAAGGAAGAAAATCTAACGTGGGGAACAATTTTATATGGATTCAATAAAGTTATTTGGAATGTTCATGTTATTTTAACCTTATGTTCATTATTGAAATGTTCCATTCATACACATTATATAATAAGGAATCAATTAAATAACCATTCTATATGGAAAAATAAAATAGTGTTTTAGATATTGGATGTCTGATGAGGGAATGCTTTTCTCTTCTATTGACTTCTGTTTCTCTAGCTATTTACAAATTTATCTTTGTTATACATTTAGCAATTATGCAATTTCTAATTTTCTTTGAAATTAAGAAATTATTTATATTAATCTTAAACTGAATCCGTAATGGTTAATGCCTTTTTTTAGAGAAGTTTATTTTACTTCTGTCCTGCATGCACCAAGGATGAGCACATTTTTTGATAGAATTACCACAAACCGTTTGCCTTTACTTTGAAGAAACCAAGGCCTATGATGCTTAAGTGACCTCGCCAACATTGTAAAAGCAATTGTTGATAGAATTCATGAAATCATTCAAGACTCCAGACATATCAGAAGCACACTTTCCATTAAACACTGGCATACAATATGTTTTCCATTATCAGGTTGTGACAGTTCAGATTCTTTATAGTAGATTCTGTTGCTTCTATATACAACATGACTCATATTAGTAGTCTTCACATCTTTTGGTCATACGCTTCTCAATTAGTTTTGAAAAGGTATATATTCGAAGAATTTAATTTTACATATACAATATTTCATCATAAACTTAAATAACAAAAACTGTAATTTCCATTGCATATCCATTTAGAATACATAAATAAATGACATCCAAAACAGTCATGTTTGTGCCTTTCCTTCTCCTGAACTTACATTCAATCCTACTCCTCCCATTGATCACTACAACGTTATTAATCAGATTCATACTTTTTATTTCATAATGCTTTTGGCAAAATCAAAAGTTTTTCTTTCTGTATTAAGTTAACCTTGTAATGATTCAATAATAATTATACCACTAATTAAAATATAATTGCATTGCAAATTTGGATAAAATATAATCAATCAAAATTGAAAAAATATTTTTGGAAATATTTTATTTTGCTGAGGAAGAATAAGCCTGAGCTAACATCTGTGCCAATCTTCCTCTATTTTTTTTGTATGTGGGTTACCTCCACGGTGTGGTTGGGGACTGGAGTACATTTGCGCCCAGGATTTGGGCTGTGAACTTGGGTCGCTGAAGTGGAGTGCGCAGGACTTTAACCACTCAGCCATGGGGCTGAGCCCTGGAAATATTCTTTGTGTGAGAAATATTATGAATATATGTTTGGATTATTTATTTCAATTAATTAATGTATCCTTGGAAAAATATCACAATGTTAGAAAGCAAGAGGGTTCAGCATCATTTCTATTTCCACTTTTTAATAGATGAAAATACGGAGACTGCTTGGTCATATTAAATGGAAATGGGACTAGAAACTGTCAGATTGTGCTAAAATAGGAATATCACTCAACTCTTTCAACTCCATCCAAGTTACGTGCCAATTTCTCACAATAATCTTTAGTTGTTTATTTTAATTAATATGTTTTGGAGTGGTTTGTTCTGCAATCATTAGAAACACTCACTTTCTTAATTTCTGAAAAGGTCACCAAAAGACCTTCCACATCTTATCATATAACAATTAAGTATATCTGTTATTCCACTTGGAGGCACCATGATTAAAACAATGGAATTAGGGGCAAGCCCAGTGGTGCAGCAGTTAAGTTCCCACGTTCTGCTTTGCCAGCCATGGGTTCAACAGTTCGGATCCCGGGTGTGGACATGGCACCACTTGGCAAGCCACGCTGTGGTAGGCGTCCCACATATAAAGTAAAGGAAGATGGGCGCGGATGTTGGTTCAGGGCCGGTCTTCCTCAGCAAATAAAGGAGGATTGGCAGCAGTTAGCTCAGGATTAATCTTCCAAAAAAAAGATGGAATTAAAAAGTTTAGAAAATTTAGCATACTGCTGATTGCATTGAACCTTGCCAATACAATATTTTACTAAAACAGCACTATCGTATGTGTTTTGAATACATTTCATCAAAACTCAGAGCTTCATATTGATGTTATTCAATTTAGGGATAATGACCATGAAATCATATTCAATAAAATATTTATTTTTAAATTAGTTTTTTAAAAAACCTGCCATGTTTTTAAATCTAAGACAAATAGGTAAGCAAAGCAGCTCTCCTGTGAGTGGGTGGCCCAGATGATATGAAACTTCACTGCCAATGGTACTCTTTATAGATAGTTTTTTAGTTTTTCTGTCATGAGACTCTCTCCTTCAGGAAGATAGGTTTTGTGACAGTAGTTTCAGGATGCACTAAGAACAAAAAGAAGAGATGTTAAAAAATATTGTCATCAATCTACTAAATATCTGATTTCAAAACATCACTGTGTTGGCTAAAACACATGCCTAATGCCATCATTTTCTGTGGAAAGAAATATGTACTATATGCCAGAATTATGACAAGAAGTCATACCATGGGATTGAAGTGTCTTGATTAAAGAAAACTTCAAGATTCATGAAAAACAGTATTTCAAATTGTTCTTAGGTTTCAGAAGTTTGCTTTTGTTTTCCTCATTGGGGTAATTCACATAGTAAACGAGAACGAATAAGAGGAATCATCACTTTTGAAAAATGAGAGAAATAGAAACATGAGAGTGCTAGGTGGAAAGAAGACCCAGAAACATTCTTCAAATTCAGAAAATTAACAGATGGATCAATTTTAGGAAAACATATATAGGTTGCTGAGAATTTGGAAACTGATTACCTGTAACTAAATACATCCATGGAATTCTTGAAATGTTTGGTATATCAAAGAGCACAAATCACAGACAGTGATTTGAACACTGTTGGTTTAGGGAGACAATACATGGTCAGAAAAGGGGCAGACCTGGGAGAGATCCCTGAGGCAATCCCTTTTAATAGTCTCTGGCATTGAGTAAGGACTATGCCATCCCAGCATCATTCAGTAGCTCTGCTCTTCTTCACAGGGTCATATGTGTGTCACAACCCAAGAAGCAGCATGTAGTCTGATTCTGTCAGTGATTCTGTGTGTGACTTTTAGGAAGTTGGACCTGACTGTGCTTCAGTCACCTCATTCATAAAGTTATATAATTGTATCAATCTCACATATTTTTATAAAGATGAAATGTGTTTAATAGTTGTATTCATAACAGTAGCTAGCATATCAGAAGTGGCCAATAAATGTGAGGAATTATTATTATTTTCAGTTACAAAGTTCATTATCCCCACCTCTTTCAGATATTTGGTAGAACTCTGGTGTGGCTTCAGACCTTATGCCCTCCAGGAAGGAGCTTTTGAGTATAAGACAGGCAAAGTTTATAAGACCTATTTATATATTTCACAGTGGTGATAGGGGGGCGGGGGTGGACTGTCATGTGCATCATAGTGTTGAGCAGCATCCCTAGTCTCTACCCACTAGATGTCAGTAGCACTCCTCCGTATTGTGACAATGAAAAATGACTCCAGGCATTGCCAAATGTCTCATGAGCATCAAAACAACTCCTGGTTAAGAACCACTGCTCTATAAGTAATCAACAGCCTGATTTTTCATCCTTAGACTTGAAAACAGGAAAAGGTTTGAATTCAGAGTAAGGCAACTCAGTTTTACTGGCTGTTGAAGAGAGAAACCATATCATCAGAATAATTATTTGTTTTCAAACTGAGATTTCTTAATTTCTTTTCTTTTGGTGAGGATGATTAGCCCTGAGCTAACATCTTTTACCAATCTTCCTCTTTTTGCTTGAGGAAGATTGTCCTTGAGCTAACATCTGTGTCAATATTCCTCTATTTTGTATGTGGGACATAACCACAGCATGGCTTGATAAGCAGTGCCTAGGCCCCTGTCCAGGATCTGAACCTGAGAATCCCAGGCCGCTGAAGCAAAGCACATGAACTAAATTACTACACCACTGGGCTGACCCCCAAACTGGCATTTCTTTATGCACATATCCTTCACCTCTTTGAAATAATTTGAAGAGTGAGGAAAATACCTGGCTCTGTTGAGTTCTAGTCCAGATTCTCTTTCCTCCAGGAATAACCAACTAGTGCAACTACAGTCA
>NW_025798982.1:0-4070 GCF_021613505.1 Equus quagga
CCAGTATTTGACAATTTTTCACTCTTCTCTTGACTTTGACAGTCCTAAGGTGTGCTGGCTAGTAAGCCTGTAGAATACTTCCAAATATGGGTTTACCTGATGATTTTCTCACATTAAACTGAGATTATGGATTGTGTGGGAAGAATATCACACAGGTCAGATCTTTCTCATCACATCATACCACAGGAGGTAAATGATATCCACATTGTATCATTGGTGATGGTCATATTCGTCCTTTGCTTAAGGTAGCATTGGCCAAGCTTCTCCACTCTAAACTTCAATGTGGAATTTGAAAGGTAGTTGAGTTAATAACAGCTAATTCTGGATTGTCCCTTTTTTCTCAGTTAAAACTCAAACCATTTACATTTTTTTAATCAATTTGTATTATTTCAATAATTTAATATCTACAAGCAATTAATGGAATAGATGTGAAGACGTAATTATCCCTAATGATTTAGAAGAAAATGCATCTACCATAATGACGCAAGAGACAGTGTTTCTACTAACTGTATGATTCATGGCCCACCGAGGATTACTTCAGTTATAATTTTCTATAGTTTATAACTCCACTGTCATAGAGACATACATAAGTGGCAGAGTTTGTACTATGATTTCAGCTTTTTCTGTGTATTCTCTGAGATTTCCTATGTCTTGAAAGTACAATGCCATTTTACTGGCATACTCATTAAAATATACTGCCACTTTTGTTACGAACTTCAAGCCTGATGCTATCTTACAGAATGTTTGATTACTGAGAAGAAAAATGCCTGAGGTTCATTAATGATCAAAAGATATCAAGATCTCTGGTTTCAGGTCAGTTCATTTCTCTTTTGGTATCTTTCCCTTTAGGTGGAAAATATGGAGCTACAGCTCATGTAGATTATTCCAAAAATTATAAATGACTCTTCTTATGCTCAGATACTTATTTTTTGGTGAGGAAGATTGGCCCTGAGCTAACATCTGTTGCCAATCTTCTTCTTTTTGCTTGAGGAAGTTTGTCGCTGACCTAACATGTGTGTCAATCTTCCTCTATTTAGTATGTGACATGCTGCCGCAGCCTTGCTTAATAAGTGACATTTAGGTCTCCACCCAGGATCCAAACCCACAAACCTTGGGCTGCTGAAGCAGAGTGCACAAACTTAACCACTATGCCACTGGGCTGGCCCCATGGTCAGAGACATTTTAATTGTCACTAACAGGGCAATGAAGTGTTTCTGATAATTAAATTTTGTATCACAGAAACTGGCAGCAGTGAGCAATAGTGAAGTCACAGAAAATTTATGGGATATAGGTTGATTTTTGAAATGTTATAGGCCTAGTTTCAATTTGAGTACAAACCTAATCCTAATCTATTGATTTTCACCAAAATTATTTGAAATTGCTAGAGTTCGAGGACCAAGTCTTTTCCTGAGTATCTTTTTGTTATTGACCTAGGAAGTTTGCCAATAAGCCGGAGCAGGAATAGTAATCTCTTTAATATGCAAGGATTTTCCTAATACATTCAAATGTTGAAGGAGACTTACTTATTAAAATAGACTAAACAATAATGGATATTTACAGTGTATCCAACAAGTCCCATTTGCTACTGGAAAAAAGATGCTGATGATAGATGCTTTATATCCGGGGTTGCTTGTAGCACATGTAAAAGTAGGTGATCATGGAGCTAAGTCTGGAGGCTGACACTTGCTCCAGACAAAGCTAAGAGGATGGGACAGATCATTCATCTAATTCCACTGCAGCCTCATGTCTATATCTTGGGGCCCTTCATTTTATGGTCTCACTGCTCTCACTTCCTTATCGTCTCCAAGTTTGCCTCCTCATAAGAGAGGGCTTACCTCTCAGAGGGGTTAAGAAAATGTGTTATTTTCATTGGATTGTAGAACATATTTTGTATCGAACTATTGTTGGTGAATATAAGACACTTCTCAAAAAATATATATACAGTTTATATATTTAAATATATGCGTATAATTTTTAAAGCATATATCAAAATAGATGACCTAAAAGCACATTAATAAATAGTTAATGAAAATATAATTAAATAACTTTAATAAAATAATAAATGTTATGCAAAATGTCAATAAAAGAGCCACAAAATTACCCCAGGAGGCAGTGTACCATTAATGGAGGTTTTGATGGAGGCCACATAATCATTTCATGGATGAAATTATCTTCAATTCTCAAGCATCATGTGGAAGGCACAAACAGGATGCATTTTAAGATTTATTCCAACTCCTAAATTCTATGGGTATTTCATTCTGTATTATGTCTAGAAAATGTCAAACACATAACAATAATTAATACTAAGATTTATGTGGCACCACTTGCAACACCAAGTGATCTCCTTGATCCTTAGTGTGATTCTTAGAACCACAACAAGGTGCTCTGTGCTTCTGTTCTGCCTCTCTAAGTTTTGGGTTTTTTAATAATTTCTTTCATGCTCTAAATTTATATTTCAATTCTATATTAATAATACTAACAAGAGCTGAATTTTAAACAATAGGATTATTACTATGCATTTTCTATAACAATGATTCTCATAATTTAGCATGCATCAAAATCCAAAATCACCTCGAGGGGTGGTTAAATCACAAACTGTGGTCCCCATGATTCAGGAAGTTGGTGATGCGGCTAGAGAATTTGCACCCCTAACAAATTGTCAGGTGTTCTTGCTGCTGGTTGGGAACTATACTTTGAGAATCACTGTTCTGTACAAACTTCACAGACAAATAGGAAGCCTCTTTCTTCTCTCTGTTTCTTCCTGTATTCAGTTGTATTTTTAGGAATGACTTTTGATTCTTTACTCAACAGGAATCGTGATGTTATCCAAAGGAAATCAAAGTATCATACCTACTTTTATTCTCCTGGGCTTTTCAGAATATCCAGAACTCCAGATTCCACTCTTCCTGGTTTTCTTGTCTACCTACACAGTCACTGTCGTGGGGAAGTTAGGCATGATAATAATCATCAAGATCAATCCAAAACTCCACACGATCACGTACTTTTTTCTTAGTCACTTGTCCTTTGTAGATTTCTGTTATTCTACCATAGTTACACCTAAACTGTTGGAGAACTTGATTGCAGAAGACAGAACCATCCCTTTCTCTGGTTGCATTCTACAATTTTGTTTTGCTTGCATATTTGCTGTAACAGAAACTTTCATGTTAGCAGCGATGGCCTATGATCGTTTTGTGGCAGTTTGTAACCCCTTACTCTATACCACTATTATGTCCCAGAAGCTTTGTGCGCTTCTGGTGGCTGGGTCTTACTCATGGGGTATAGTGTGTGCCCTGACACTCACATATTTTCTTCTTGCATTATCCTATTGTGAGTCTAGCATCATAAATAATTTTATCTGTGACTACTCTGTAATTGTTTCTGTCTCCTGCTCAGATCCCCATATCAGCCAGATGCTGTGTTTTATTATTGCCATATTTAATGAGGGGAGCAGCCTGATGATTATTCTGCTGTCCTATATACTCATTTTTATCACTGTTATGAGGATGCCTTCTGCAAGTGGGCGCCAGAAAACTTTCTCCACCTGTGCCTCCCATCTGACAGCCATCACCATCTTCCATGGAACCATTCTTTTCCTTTACTGTATCCCTAATCCTAAAACTTCTTGGCTCATAGTTAAAGTGGCTTCTGTGTTTTACACAGTGGTGATTCCTATGCTGAATCCTTTGATCTACAGCCTTAGGAACAAAGATGTGAAAGACACATTCAGAAAATTAGTGGTCACAAAATTGCTTTGTCACTCAATATAATATTGTTAGATTCATTATTTTATTTCTGAAAAATTTGATTTGCTATGCTATAGATTGTTCAACTCTTATACTGCAATTGATAATTCCAACTATTTATTCAACAAGCTATTAGTTAATATATCTGTGGCAGCACATTTTATGAGTATGAATTTTTGCATTCATTAATTATTAGTGAAATAGCTCTAAACCATGTGCAAACCAAAATTTTAGAAAATAAAATTTGTGGACTATATTTTGTAATATTTATAAAATATTTTTCAATGCTTTATCATATAGTGTAATTATATATGTGTGTTTCCTAAG
>NW_025798983.1:0-2806 GCF_021613505.1 Equus quagga
ACTTTTACCATGAGTTTTTAACATTAATGAAGTTTCTTTTATCATTTAAAAAATAATTTTCTTGCTCGCGAGAAGAGGCGGTTGCCGTAGCGGAGCTCTCAGGCTGTCTGTCTGAGGATCCGCCGCCCGAGCCGCGGACAGTTTACGGAGCCCGTTAGCGCCCCGGTCGAGACCCCCGCCGCCGTCATGTCCCGCTACCTGCGCCCCCCCAACACATCTCTGTTCGTAAGGAACGTGGCCGACGACACGAGGTCCGAAGATTTACGGCGCGAATTTGGTCGTTATGGTCCTATAGTTGATGTGTATGTGCCACTTGATTTCTACACTCGCCGTCCAAGAGGATTTGCTTATGTTCATTTTGAGGATGTTCGTGATGCTGAAGATGCTTTACATAATTTGGACAGAAAATGGATTTGCGGACACCAGATTGAAATACAGTTTGCACAGGGTGATCGGAAGACTCCAAATCAGATGAAAGCCAAGGAAGGAAGGAATGTGTACAGTTCTTCACGCTATGATGATTATGACAGATACAGATGTTCTAGAAGCCGAAGTTATGAAAGAAGGAGATCAAGAAGTCGGTCCTTTGATTACAACTACAGAAGATCTTATAGTCCGAGAAACAGTAGACCGACTGGAAGACCACGGCGTAGCAGAAGCCATTCCGACAATGATAGACCAAACTGCAGCTGGAATACCCAGTACAGTTCTGCTTACTACACTTCAAGAAAGATCTGAGAAAGCGGATAAAGAACCAAAGAAGGGCAGTTCAAGCGACCAAAGGGTGGGTGGAAGGTGCTGCAGTATGAATACTGTACAAATATTTTGACTCTGGTCTGAAAAGATAAAAGAATGTTATCGAAACTACATGGAATAATTGAAGTCCCTTCAAGTTTGAAAGTAAGCATTTTAGGACAAATCAAAGGAAATTCAACTTTGTACTTATGGAAACTAATCCCTAAATCTGAATAGGTTTATATTGATTCTTGGGTAACAGGTCCATAATAAATTATTAAAAACTAGGATGTCTGAATATCAAGGAAGAGAGCCATAGTCTCTTACAGTGCCTGTATTGGTCTGTCTCAAATGGAATTGAGTGAGAAAAGGTATGGTCCACTATAAACTTTTTCTTGGTTCTCTCTTAAAGTCAGTTGCATTTTCGCTATTGGCAAATCTTGCCTTTGTTTATCCCAGTGCCAGTGTTTTCTGCTTAACGGTTTGCTTTGTTGGCATCTGAGTTTATTTACTTGTGTGCCATGTGCAGTTTACATCTTCCTTAAACACTCTTTCCCAGGTAAATTCCAATTACAATATTTGACAGCCAGCTAAGAGGGTCCATTTCGTCTCACCTCTTTCCTAGTCAGTATATTCAGCAAACATTTACTGAGCCCTTAGTGTGGGCAAAAAAATGTACTGGGTGATTGGGGAGAAAAATAGATAAAATTCACTTATTCAATAAATGTCTACTGAGCACAATCCAGTGAATCATTACAGTATGGCCTCATTGTTTTGTTTGAGGTGTATTATTCGTAACAATATTTTACACCATTCATATCCTAATGTAATTATAAAACCCAATATACTATCAAAGATAAGTAATTTTGTGGTTATCTGCCATTTAAAAGTATCCAGTATTTCTGTTTGCATCCCATTAATACAAATAATGAAAAAATGATTTGTTTTAATCTGTAATAAACTGATTTATTGTGCAGTGGCTGTAATATACTAGAGTTATATTAAATTGTTAACTCTGCCTCCTCAAACACATATTAGGAAATAATCCCCAAAATAAGTATTTAACTTTGCGTTAGATATAAAGGAGACTCTGGGTGCTATAATTAGACTATTTTGAGGCAGATAGCTGTTATCCCAGTTGATTTAGTGTGTTCTGTAATTGAGAAAATGTTCACCAAGTTATACTTTTTAGTGATTTACATGTACATTTTATAGGGACATGTTCTGTGTATAGTGAATAAATAACTTTTATAGCATCACAAAAAAAAATAAAAAAAAATAATAATTTTCTTGAAGAAGATTAGCCCTGAGCTGGCATCTGTGCCAATCTTCCTCTTTTTCTGTATGTGGGACAGCTCCACAGCGTGACTGGTAAGTGGAGTAGGTCCATGACTGGGATCTGAACCAGCAAACCCAGGCTGCCTAAGCGGCGTACATGGAACTGTAACCACTCGGCCACAGGGGCAGGCCCTTATCAATTTTTGGATGGTCCATCCTTTCTGTGTTTCATCTAAAAAAATTCCTGCCACAAACTCCAGAATATTGTTCTGTTTTGTACTAAAATTTTGTAGTTTGATTTTTATGTTTAGGACTATGATCCAGTTCCTCTAATTCAAGTTAATAGTTGTGTATGATGTGCGGTAAAAGTTAAGGCTCATTTATCCATATGGATATCCAATTATCTCAGCACTATTTGCTGAAAATCATCTCT
This sequence comes from Equus quagga, assembly GCF_021613505.1. Taxonomy (NCBI): domain Eukaryota; kingdom Metazoa; phylum Chordata; class Mammalia; order Perissodactyla; family Equidae; genus Equus; species Equus quagga. The sequence continues at coordinate 2,447 of NW_025798983.1, forward strand.
CCATTGAACTATATTGGCACTGATTATAATGGAAATTTAGATGACCACATATGCTTGAGCCCTTTTTGGGACTCTATTACTCTAATATCCTACTGCCTTTATTACTTTTTTTTTTGGAATAAAGTATGAATTTAGGGAACATAGAGCAATATTTAATTTTACTTACTATTCAGCAAGCTATAATTTTCATGAATAAAAGTGAGCTTCTGCCATTCCATACGATAAAAAACAAGCGATTGGTTACTGTACAAGATACAGTGAGCTTAAGCATTTATTAAAGCCATCTCTGAAGTATGAGCTTCCTGATTACAATTCAAAGGAACTATTCTAGATCTGCACATACTTGATGAACTGAGAATT
>NW_025798984.1:0-2806 GCF_021613505.1 Equus quagga
AATTCTCAGTTCATCAAGTATGTGCAGATCTAGAATAGTTCCTTTGAATTGTAATCAGGAAGCTCATACTTCAGAGATGGCTTTAATAAATGCTTAAGCTCACTGTATCTTGTACAGTAACCAATCGCTTGTTTTTTATCGTATGGAATGGCAGAAGCTCACTTTTATTCATGAAAATTATAGCTTGCTGAATAGTAAGTAAAATTAAATATTGCTCTATGTTCCCTAAATTCATACTTTATTCCAAAAAAAAAAGTAATAAAGGCAGTAGGATATTAGAGTAATAGAGTCCCAAAAAGGGCTCAAGCATATGTGGTCATCTAAATTTCCATTATAATCAGTGCCAATATAGTTCAATGGAGAGATGATTTTCAGCAAATAGTGCTGAGATAATTGGATATCCATATGGATAAATGAGCCTTAACTTTTACCGCACATCATACACAACTATTAACTTGAATTAGAGGAACTGGATCATAGTCCTAAACATAAAAATCAAACTACAAAATTTTAGTACAAAACAGAACAATATTCTGGAGTTTGTGGCAGGAATTTTTTTAGATGAAACACAGAAAGGATGGACCATCCAAAAATTGATAAGGGCCTGCCCCTGTGGCCGAGTGGTTACAGTTCCATGTACGCCGCTTAGGCAGCCTGGGTTTGCTGGTTCAGATCCCAGTCATGGACCTACTCCACTTACCAGTCACGCTGTGGAGCTGTCCCACATACAGAAAAAGAGGAAGATTGGCACAGATGCCAGCTCAGGGCTAATCTTCTTCAAGAAAATTATTATTTTTTTTTATTTTTTTTTGTGATGCTATAAAAGTTATTTATTCACTATACACAGAACATGTCCCTATAAAATGTACATGTAAATCACTAAAAAGTATAACTTGGTGAACATTTTCTCAATTACAGAACACACTAAATCAACTGGGATAACAGCTATCTGCCTCAAAATAGTCTAATTATAGCACCCAGAGTCTCCTTTATATCTAACGCAAAGTTAAATACTTATTTTGGGGATTATTTCCTAATATGTGTTTGAGGAGGCAGAGTTAACAATTTAATATAACTCTAGTATATTACAGCCACTGCACAATAAATCAGTTTATTACAGATTAAAACAAATCATTTTTTCATTATTTGTATTAATGGGATGCAAACAGAAATACTGGATACTTTTAAATGGCAGATAACCACAAAATTACTTATCTTTGATAGTATATTGGGTTTTATAATTACATTAGGATATGAATGGTGTAAAATATTGTTACGAATAATACACCTCAAACAAAACAATGAGGCCATACTGTAATGATTCACTGGATTGTGCTCAGTAGACATTTATTGAATAAGTGAATTTTATCTATTTTTCTCCCCAATCACCCAGTACATTTTTTTGCCCACACTAAGGGCTCAGTAAATGTTTGCTGAATATACTGACTAGGAAAGAGGTGAGACGAAATGGACCCTCTTAGCTGGCTGTCAAATATTGTAATTGGAATTTACCTGGGAAAGAGTGTTTAAGGAAGATGTAAACTGCACATGGCACACAAGTAAATAAACTCAGATGCCAACAAAGCAAACCGTTAAGCAGAAAACACTGGCACTGGGATAAACAAAGGCAAGATTTGCCAATAGCGAAAATGCAACTGACTTTAAGAGAGAACCAAGAAAAAGTTTATAGTGGACCATACCTTTTCTCACTCAATTCCATTTGAGACAGACCAATACAGGCACTGTAAGAGACTATGGCTCTCTTCCTTGATATTCAGACATCCTAGTTTTTAATAATTTATTATGGACCTGTTACCCAAGAATCAATATAAACCTATTCAGATTTAGGGATTAGTTTCCATAAGTACAAAGTTGAATTTCCTTTGATTTGTCCTAAAATGCTTACTTTCAAACTTGAAGGGACTTCAATTATTCCATGTAGTTTCGATAACATTCTTTTATCTTTTCAGACCAGAGTCAAAATATTTGTACAGTATTCATACTGCAGCACCTTCCACCCACCCTTTGGTCGCTTGAACTGCCCTTCTTTGGTTCTTTATCCGCTTTCTCAGATCTTTCTTGAAGTGTAGTAAGCAGAACTGTACTGGGTATTCCAGCTGCAGTTTGGTCTATCATTGTCGGAATGGCTTCTGCTACGCCGTGGTCTTCCAGTCGGTCTACTGTTTCTCGGACTATAAGATCTTCTGTAGTTGTAATCAAAGGACCGACTTCTTGATCTCCTTCTTTCATAACTTCGGCTTCTAGAACATCTGTATCTGTCATAATCATCATAGCGTGAAGAACTGTACACATTCCTTCCTTCCTTGGCTTTCATCTGATTTGGAGTCTTCCGATCACCCTGTGCAAACTGTATTTCAATCTGGTGTCCGCAAATCCATTTTCTGTCCAAATTATGTAAAGCATCTTCAGCATCACGAACATCCTCAAAATGAACATAAGCAAATCCTCTTGGACGGCGAGTGTAGAAATCAAGTGGCACATACACATCAACTATAGGACCATAACGACCAAATTCGCGCCGTAAATCTTCGGACCTCGTGTCGTCGGCCACGTTCCTTACGAACAGAGATGTGTTGGGGGGGCGCAGGTAGCGGGACATGACGGCGGCGGGGGTCTCGACCGGGGCGCTAACGGGCTCCGTAAACTGTCCGCGGCTCGGGCGGCGGATCCTCAGACAGACAGCCTGAGAGCTCCGCTACGGCAACCGCCTCTTCTCGCGAGCAAGAAAATTATTTTTTAAATGATAAAAGAAACTTCATTAATGTTAAAAACTCATGGTAAAAGT
>NW_025798985.1:0-2321 GCF_021613505.1 Equus quagga
AAATGATAAAAGAAACTTCATTAATGTTAAAAACTCATGGTAAAAGTTTCCTAATGGTGAAAGACACCATTAAGAAAATGAAAATGTAAGCCACAGACTGTTGGTAAATATTTGCAGTATATGTGTTTGACAGAAAATTTGTCTGTAGAACACATGAAAAACTGTTTATACTCAAAACAAGAAGACAAACAATCTCCTTAAAGAATCAGTGAAATATTTTAGCACTTGACAAAACGAGATATACAAATCATCTATAAACACATAAAAAGATACTAAACATCATTAGTCATCAATGAAGTTCTTTTTAAAACCACAGTAAGACACCATTGCATACTAGCTAAATCGCTAAAATGAATACGACTGAAATACCAAATACTGGTGAAAATGTGGAGCAAGCAGAATGCTCATACATTTCAGATGGTAGTAAAAGGTAAAATGACTTTGAAAACAGTTTAGCTATATTTTATGAAGTTGTACAAACATTTCCCATACAACTCAACAATTCCTTTCCTAGATGTTCACCCATGAGAAATGAAATCCAATATTTTAACTTAGGAGAAAATTGTTCTTCTGGCATATGCAGTAATATAGGAAAGAGAAAAGTGTAAGGAGAGTGATGCGTGTGGGTATTTTTGTCCTTGTATGAGCTTTTTGGACTTTGTTCCTTTAAAAAGTGATTTTCCTAAGGGCTGGCCTGGTGGAGCAGTGGTTAAGTTCACACATTCTGCTTTGGCAGCCCGGGGTTCGCTGGTTTGGATCTTGGGTGCGGACACGGCACCACTTGGCACGCCATACTGTGGGAGGTGTCCCACATATAAAGTGGAGGAAGATGGGCGTGGATGTTAGCTCAGGGCCAGTCTTCCTCAAAAAAAACTGAAACAAACCAACAAACAAAAAAAAACAAAAAGTGATTTTCCTAGAAGAGGTGGATTCTCATCCATGAAGAGCTGTTTCCATAGACCTATCAAGGATAAATAGGAAATGGCAGAAGTGATATGGAAAGATCTTGTCTCTTAACATAGAGAAGTATTTATATATACACACAAGGTTATATAAACTTACACATAGCTAAATAAATTATAGTACAATATACATATACTTGTTAATGCATGCAGATATTCTCCTGCATTGTGACTGATGACATTCTCATAATATTTATGTTACTAAGCCTTTGAGAATTGTAGTAATGAGGTATAACTGTCCTCTTATGTAATTGTCCCTTTGAGATTCAAGGTGAGAATTCAGTTTGTCCATTAAAAAATGGATTTCAAATTGCTGTTAATTCTGAGAAAAACAGACCCTGTATATGTGAGTCATTGTCTGGTCAGGAAAAGAAAACAGCTATTCTTGGTTTTTAAAAGAGAGAAATTAGAACAGTGACTTGTCTTAAATGTACTGGAAGGATTGCTGGGATAAAAAGGAGGAAATAGATCTTCCAGAGATTAGTAAAGAAGCCATTAAAATCAGCAGGCTAGAGGAAAACGTTTTCTCATGACTCAGCCATCCTATGGTCTTCTGTGGTCCTTGACTTGGCTGGGGTTTTGATTGAGACCTGACAGATGTGTGTCTCCCTCAGATCTGAAAGGTTGTTAATGATTGAGCTCTACCCTCTGAAGTTTGAGTTTAACGCGCTCTCCTGCTACCCCATGCAGCTTAATAGCTAGACGAATATCATGAGGGAGAGATGGTCAAGCTTTTTCGGAAGGTCTTGATTCTCTATTTAGATTTTTTTTTCCTAAGCACCATGACATTTCTGTAGGACATTTGATTCTGCCTTTCTGGTTCAGATTCCCAACCCCCCATGCTTCCTAGAATAAAGCAAATGCCCTGGTGGAAAAACTGGTCATGTCTTTTTGGTTTCTTTAGTTTTCAATTTATCAATAAATTCTTGTGTGTCCACAAAGCACTGCTGGATTCTTTGTTTTCTCAGTAATGTCCCTCTGCAAGTGCCAAACCTGAAACTCAGCCTGTTCCCAGAATCAGACAATGTGTACAGTGAAGGAAACAGCTGGTGACTGCCAGCTCACCAAGGAAGGCCTCTTTCCACTCTGAAATTTTAATAATCTAGTCCTAATTGCTTCTATTTTTCTCTGTAAAAAATAATTTTTGCAATTAATTTTTTAAACAAAGTTATTTCATGGAATTGTTGGTCTGCAGTGATCTTCCCTAACCTACCTGAAGCAGAAGACCATGACAGACTCTCCAATGAACAATGGAAGGCAGAAGACAACGAGTGAAGGAAATAACTGTAGAACTATGATCCTGTGCCTAAGAATTATTCTTTAAAGATATAGAGGGAACAAAGTATTTTCAGACAAAAA
>NW_025798986.1:0-2805 GCF_021613505.1 Equus quagga
ACTTTTACCATGAGTTTTTAACATTAATGAAGTTTCTTTTATCATTTAAAAAATAATTTTCTTGCTCGCGAGAAGAGGCGGTTGCCGTAGCGGAGCTCTCAGGCTGTCTGTCTGAGGATCCGCCGCCCGAGCCGCGGACAGTTTACGGAGCCCGTTAGCGCCCCGGTCGAGACCCCCGCCGCCGTCATGTCCCGCTACCTGCGCCCCCCCAACACATCTCTGTTCGTAAGGAACGTGGCCGACGACACGAGGTCCGAAGATTTACGGCGCGAATTTGGTCGTTATGGTCCTATAGTTGATGTGTATGTGCCACTTGATTTCTACACTCGCCGTCCAAGAGGATTTGCTTATGTTCATTTTGAGGATGTTCGTGATGCTGAAGATGCTTTACATAATTTGGACAGAAAATGGATTTGCGGACACCAGATTGAAATACAGTTTGCACAGGGTGATCGGAAGACTCCAAATCAGATGAAAGCCAAGGAAGGAAGGAATGTGTACAGTTCTTCACGCTATGATGATTATGACAGATACAGATGTTCTAGAAGCCGAAGTTATGAAAGAAGGAGATCAAGAAGTCGGTCCTTTGATTACAACTACAGAAGATCTTATAGTCCGAGAAACAGTAGACCGACTGGAAGACCACGGCGTAGCAGAAGCCATTCCGACAATGATAGACCAAACTGCAGCTGGAATACCCAGTACAGTTCTGCTTACTACACTTCAAGAAAGATCTGAGAAAGCGGATAAAGAACCAAAGAAGGGCAGTTCAAGCGACCAAAGGGTGGGTGGAAGGTGCTGCAGTATGAATACTGTACAAATATTTTGACTCTGGTCTGAAAAGATAAAAGAATGTTATCGAAACTACATGGAATAATTGAAGTCCCTTCAAGTTTGAAAGTAAGCATTTTAGGACAAATCAAAGGAAATTCAACTTTGTACTTATGGAAACTAATCCCTAAATCTGAATAGGTTTATATTGATTCTTGGGTAACAGGTCCATAATAAATTATTAAAAACTAGGATGTCTGAATATCAAGGAAGAGAGCCATAGTCTCTTACAGTGCCTGTATTGGTCTGTCTCAAATGGAATTGAGTGAGAAAAGGTATGGTCCACTATAAACTTTTTCTTGGTTCTCTCTTAAAGTCAGTTGCATTTTCGCTATTGGCAAATCTTGCCTTTGTTTATCCCAGTGCCAGTGTTTTCTGCTTAACGGTTTGCTTTGTTGGCATCTGAGTTTATTTACTTGTGTGCCATGTGCAGTTTACATCTTCCTTAAACACTCTTTCCCAGGTAAATTCCAATTACAATATTTGACAGCCAGCTAAGAGGGTCCATTTCGTCTCACCTCTTTCCTAGTCAGTATATTCAGCAAACATTTACTGAGCCCTTAGTGTGGGCAAAAAAATGTACTGGGTGATTGGGGAGAAAAATAGATAAAATTCACTTATTCAATAAATGTCTACTGAGCACAATCCAGTGAATCATTACAGTATGGCCTCATTGTTTTGTTTGAGGTGTATTATTCGTAACAATATTTTACACCATTCATATCCTAATGTAATTATAAAACCCAATATACTATCAAAGATAAGTAATTTTGTGGTTATCTGCCATTTAAAAGTATCCAGTATTTCTGTTTGCATCCCATTAATACAAATAATGAAAAAATGATTTGTTTTAATCTGTAATAAACTGATTTATTGTGCAGTGGCTGTAATATACTAGAGTTATATTAAATTGTTAACTCTGCCTCCTCAAACACATATTAGGAAATAATTCCCAAAATAAGTATTTAACTTTGCGTTAGATATAAAGGAGACTCTGGGTGCTATAATTAGACTATTTTGAGGCAGATAGCTGTTATCCCAGTTGATTTAGTGTGTTCTGTAATTGAGAAAATGTTCACCAAGTTATACTTTTTAGTGATTTACATGTACATTTTATAGGGACATGTTCTGTGTATAGTGAATAAATAACTTTTATAGCATCACAAAAAAAAATAAAAAAAAATAATAATTTTCTTGAAGAAGATTAGCCCTGAGCTGGCATCTGTGCCAATCTTCCTCTTTTTCTGTATGTGGGACAGCTCCACAGCGTGACTGGTAAGTGGAGTAGGTCCATGACTGGGATCTGAACCAGCAAACCCAGGCTGCCTAAGCGGCGTACATGGAACTGTAACCACTCGGCCACAGGGGCAGGCCCTTATCAATTTTTGGATGGTCCATCCTTTCTGTGTTTCATCTAAAAAAATTCCTGCCACAAACTCCAGAATATTGTTCTGTTTTGTACTAAAATTTTGTAGTTTGATTTTTATGTTTAGGACTATGATCCAGTTCCTCTAATTCAAGTTAATAGTTGTGTATGATGTGCGGTAAAAGTTAAGGCTCATTTATCCATATGGATATCCAATTATCTCAGCACTATTTGCTGAAAATCATCTCTCCATTGAACTATATTGGCACTGATTATAATGGAAATTTAGATGACCACATATGCTTGAGCCCTTTTTGGGACTCTATTACTCTAATATCCTACTGCCTTTATTACTTTTTTTTTGGAATAAAGTATGAATTTAGGGAACATAGAGCAATATTTAATTTTACTTACTATTCAGCAAGCTATAATTTTCATGAATAAAAGTGAGCTTCTGCCATTCCATACGATAAAAAACAAGCGATTGGTTACTGTACAAGATACAGTGAGCTTAAGCATTTATTAAAGCCATCTCTGAAGTATGAGCTTCCTGATTACAATTCAAAGGAACTATTCTAGATCTGCACATACTTGATGAACTGAGAATT
>NW_025798987.1:0-2805 GCF_021613505.1 Equus quagga
AATTCTCAGTTCATCAAGTATGTGCAGATCTAGAATAGTTCCTTTGAATTGTAATCAGGAAGCTCATACTTCAGAGATGGCTTTAATAAATGCTTAAGCTCACTGTATCTTGTACAGTAACCAATCGCTTGTTTTTTATCGTATGGAATGGCAGAAGCTCACTTTTATTCATGAAAATTATAGCTTGCTGAATAGTAAGTAAAATTAAATATTGCTCTATGTTCCCTAAATTCATACTTTATTCCAAAAAAAAAGTAATAAAGGCAGTAGGATATTAGAGTAATAGAGTCCCAAAAAGGGCTCAAGCATATGTGGTCATCTAAATTTCCATTATAATCAGTGCCAATATAGTTCAATGGAGAGATGATTTTCAGCAAATAGTGCTGAGATAATTGGATATCCATATGGATAAATGAGCCTTAACTTTTACCGCACATCATACACAACTATTAACTTGAATTAGAGGAACTGGATCATAGTCCTAAACATAAAAATCAAACTACAAAATTTTAGTACAAAACAGAACAATATTCTGGAGTTTGTGGCAGGAATTTTTTTAGATGAAACACAGAAAGGATGGACCATCCAAAAATTGATAAGGGCCTGCCCCTGTGGCCGAGTGGTTACAGTTCCATGTACGCCGCTTAGGCAGCCTGGGTTTGCTGGTTCAGATCCCAGTCATGGACCTACTCCACTTACCAGTCACGCTGTGGAGCTGTCCCACATACAGAAAAAGAGGAAGATTGGCACAGATGCCAGCTCAGGGCTAATCTTCTTCAAGAAAATTATTATTTTTTTTTATTTTTTTTTGTGATGCTATAAAAGTTATTTATTCACTATACACAGAACATGTCCCTATAAAATGTACATGTAAATCACTAAAAAGTATAACTTGGTGAACATTTTCTCAATTACAGAACACACTAAATCAACTGGGATAACAGCTATCTGCCTCAAAATAGTCTAATTATAGCACCCAGAGTCTCCTTTATATCTAACGCAAAGTTAAATACTTATTTTGGGAATTATTTCCTAATATGTGTTTGAGGAGGCAGAGTTAACAATTTAATATAACTCTAGTATATTACAGCCACTGCACAATAAATCAGTTTATTACAGATTAAAACAAATCATTTTTTCATTATTTGTATTAATGGGATGCAAACAGAAATACTGGATACTTTTAAATGGCAGATAACCACAAAATTACTTATCTTTGATAGTATATTGGGTTTTATAATTACATTAGGATATGAATGGTGTAAAATATTGTTACGAATAATACACCTCAAACAAAACAATGAGGCCATACTGTAATGATTCACTGGATTGTGCTCAGTAGACATTTATTGAATAAGTGAATTTTATCTATTTTTCTCCCCAATCACCCAGTACATTTTTTTGCCCACACTAAGGGCTCAGTAAATGTTTGCTGAATATACTGACTAGGAAAGAGGTGAGACGAAATGGACCCTCTTAGCTGGCTGTCAAATATTGTAATTGGAATTTACCTGGGAAAGAGTGTTTAAGGAAGATGTAAACTGCACATGGCACACAAGTAAATAAACTCAGATGCCAACAAAGCAAACCGTTAAGCAGAAAACACTGGCACTGGGATAAACAAAGGCAAGATTTGCCAATAGCGAAAATGCAACTGACTTTAAGAGAGAACCAAGAAAAAGTTTATAGTGGACCATACCTTTTCTCACTCAATTCCATTTGAGACAGACCAATACAGGCACTGTAAGAGACTATGGCTCTCTTCCTTGATATTCAGACATCCTAGTTTTTAATAATTTATTATGGACCTGTTACCCAAGAATCAATATAAACCTATTCAGATTTAGGGATTAGTTTCCATAAGTACAAAGTTGAATTTCCTTTGATTTGTCCTAAAATGCTTACTTTCAAACTTGAAGGGACTTCAATTATTCCATGTAGTTTCGATAACATTCTTTTATCTTTTCAGACCAGAGTCAAAATATTTGTACAGTATTCATACTGCAGCACCTTCCACCCACCCTTTGGTCGCTTGAACTGCCCTTCTTTGGTTCTTTATCCGCTTTCTCAGATCTTTCTTGAAGTGTAGTAAGCAGAACTGTACTGGGTATTCCAGCTGCAGTTTGGTCTATCATTGTCGGAATGGCTTCTGCTACGCCGTGGTCTTCCAGTCGGTCTACTGTTTCTCGGACTATAAGATCTTCTGTAGTTGTAATCAAAGGACCGACTTCTTGATCTCCTTCTTTCATAACTTCGGCTTCTAGAACATCTGTATCTGTCATAATCATCATAGCGTGAAGAACTGTACACATTCCTTCCTTCCTTGGCTTTCATCTGATTTGGAGTCTTCCGATCACCCTGTGCAAACTGTATTTCAATCTGGTGTCCGCAAATCCATTTTCTGTCCAAATTATGTAAAGCATCTTCAGCATCACGAACATCCTCAAAATGAACATAAGCAAATCCTCTTGGACGGCGAGTGTAGAAATCAAGTGGCACATACACATCAACTATAGGACCATAACGACCAAATTCGCGCCGTAAATCTTCGGACCTCGTGTCGTCGGCCACGTTCCTTACGAACAGAGATGTGTTGGGGGGGCGCAGGTAGCGGGACATGACGGCGGCGGGGGTCTCGACCGGGGCGCTAACGGGCTCCGTAAACTGTCCGCGGCTCGGGCGGCGGATCCTCAGACAGACAGCCTGAGAGCTCCGCTACGGCAACCGCCTCTTCTCGCGAGCAAGAAAATTATTTTTTAAATGATAAAAGAAACTTCATTAATGTTAAAAACTCATGGTAAAAGT
>NW_025798988.1:0-2509 GCF_021613505.1 Equus quagga
ATCAATGTTTGTTACAGAGGAAATTGTTCTAATTTCACCAACAGTTTCTCAATACTAAAAGACAATGGTTATTAAATGATTGCAAATAGGTATAAATGTGCTACTTATAATAAATTATATTACGCAAGAGAGACAGAGTGATGCAGAGATGCTGACAGACACAGAGAAACAGAGAACTAATTACATGCTGAGAATTATTCTAAGCTCTTAGTACATGACATGTAATTTAATTTTTCTAAGATTTCCATGAAATAATTATTACGAATGTGTCCATTTTTCAGATATGATAGTATCTGAAGTTCCAAAAACACTGGACATTTCAACGAAAGCAACAAAAAATAATGATGGAAACAAGAAATAAACAGCAAACAGGATATATACATATATAGTAATCTAATTCTGTTCATAAATGGACAAACGTTATGTTCATTGTAAAATAACAGGAAGTCAGTTTTGAATTGAATCATATTTTCCATAATAGATACTGAAATAAAATGTGATTCTCCTGAGTTCTTCATGAAGCTTATAAAAATTTACAGCAAACTAAATGTGTATGTCTTAGCAGTCCATTAACCATACTAATTTAGGTCATTTTAGATGAAATAAAGGCAAAGAAGTAGGCTTCAAACTTTGAAATATGCTCAATCCTACCTTTGTAAATGGAGGAGACACAAAGATAAGTGATTGAAAAAGACATTCACAGCTACCTACCTCTTGACTGTTATCTCCACTCGAACACTGAAGCCCACTTATTTACCCTTCCACCAGCCTCCCCTTTGGGACTCTGAGTCCTGATAAGAAGATATTGTCTAGGAAAATATTTTGGAGCCCACTGCTTTTCTGAGAGTTTCTTCCAAATGTTTGTTTCTCAAGCTATAGATCAGAGGATTCAGCATGGGAATCACTACAGTGTAGACACTGCGGCCACATTGTCAGTATCCACACTGTTGCCAGACTGGGCTGGAAAAAAGGGAAAAGGATTGTTCCATGGAAGACAATGATGACTGTGAGATGGGAGACACAGATGGAAAAGGCTTTTCATCTTCCCTCTGCAGAGCACTTCCTTAGGATGATGATGAGAATAAAAAGTAGGAAGTGAAGATGATCATGATGGCGATGATTTCATTGAAAGAGGCCACAATGTAAAGCAATAGTTCAGTTGAGAGTTTCTTGACTCAGTGCAATCATGCCCAGGTTACTCAAAACCATGACTCCATAGGTGAGAAGAAGCAGTAGGAAGAGGAAGACCCTCAATTCAGGGTTATCTGCTAATCCAAGGAGAATGAACTCTGGCGCAGTGGTGCGGTTCTTCTTGCCCATGTCCCCACTTTACTGGGATTGGAGAAAACTATTAGTAGTTATCCTCCATTATATGATCCCAAATTCAGTTCTGACTATCTCCTAAAAAAGACATGAGAATAAGAAGGATAGTTAATTTTTTTCAGCAAAGAAATAGGACATTGCTTTTGGGAAGCTTAGGAAAAGTCCAGACGTGGCCTACAAAGGCATAGAGCTCACACTCACAGATCACACAAAAGCATTCCCATCCGTAAGAGTCTATATGATTCCTTAAAGTAGTCCTATACAATTTAGAGCTTGAAAGTGAATCATCAGAAAGACAGCACATATTCTTTAATTCGCCATATTATTTTATGAAGTTCAAATCTCTTTTTCTCTTTAATCAATACTGGAGATATTGGGATCCCAGGAAATAATTTTTCATAATACATAGTACCCTTTTCTGTTTTCCACTGAAATGAGGAGAAATATGTTTATTTAAAATTGTTAACCCACAGGTGTTAATTTGTTCCAATGTGTTTTAAAAAGGGAAAGTAGCTTTTACACTCTAGATTAGCATTTTCTCTATGAAGTTAACATAGTGGTTTTGTTAATTATGCAATTCTATGCTGACCATTGTTCGTGGAATTGGTACTTGGATTCGAACCTCCTACAACTATGATTCTGCAGCCTTATAAAGAGCTACTTGACAAATGAATTCACTGCTTTAAAACTATTTGTAGAACAAATAAAAGATGTGAATATGAAATTATTAACACAAATGCTTGCTGCTGCATTGCAGCATTATTTATGTAAATAAAACAGAAATAAAGTGTCAAACAAGAGGGAAATGGCTAAAGTTATGGTACTTATATATTATGGAAAACTATGCAGCTATTAAAATTATATTTTTGAAGAACTTTTAGTGACCTGAAAAACAGCTATGATAAAATGGCAAGTTAAAAAACAGTAAGCCAGATTGCACAGACAGAATATTATATGTTTATATAATAAGTTGCATTGTATATTTAATCCTGACATCTATGAAACATAAATATTTTGTTGCAATTTTTTTTAAAAGCAATGTAGAAACATACCTGAATTCTCACAAAACATAAGGTTTATGGAGTAGAGTGGAGAGGGAGGTTGTTATTTTTTAATAAGAGAAGGATACATTCAAGGCCTTTGACAAATAGAAAATGCCAATAGAGGGTGAGACCACTCTCACTTA
>NW_025798989.1:0-2509 GCF_021613505.1 Equus quagga
TAAGTGAGAGTGGTCTCACCCTCTATTGGCATTTTCTATTTGTCAAAGGCCTTGAATGTATCCTTCTCTTATTAAAAAATAACAACCTCCCTCTCCACTCTACTCCATAAACCTTATGTTTTGTGAGAATTCAGGTATGTTTCTACATTGCTTTTAAAAAAAATTGCAACAAAATATTTATGTTTCATAGATGTCAGGATTAAATATACAATGCAACTTATTATATAAACATATAATATTCTGTCTGTGCAATCTGGCTTACTGTTTTTTAACTTGCCATTTTATCATAGCTGTTTTTCAGGTCACTAAAAGTTCTTCAAAAATATAATTTTAATAGCTGCATAGTTTTCCATAATATATAAGTACCATAACTTTAGCCATTTCCCTCTTGTTTGACACTTTATTTCTGTTTTATTTACATAAATAATGCTGCAATGCAGCAGCAAGCATTTGTGTTAATAATTTCATATTCACATCTTTTATTTGTTCTACAAATAGTTTTAAAGCAGTGAATTCATTTGTCAAGTAGCTCTTTATAAGGCTGCAGAATCATAGTTGTAGGAGGTTCGAATCCAAGTACCAATTCCACGAACAATGGTCAGCATAGAATTGCATAATTAACAAAACCACTATGTTAACTTCATAGAGAAAATGCTAATCTAGAGTGTAAAAGCTACTTTCCCTTTTTAAAACACATTGGAACAAATTAACACCTGTGGGTTAACAATTTTAAATAAACATATTTCTCCTCATTTCAGTGGAAAACAGAAAAGGGTACTATGTATTATGAAAAATTATTTCCTGGGATCCCAATATCTCCAGTATTGATTAAAGAGAAAAAGAGATTTGAACTTCATAAAATAATATGGCGAATTAAAGAATATGTGCTGTCTTTCTGATGATTCACTTTCAAGCTCTAAATTGTATAGGACTACTTTAAGGAATCATATAGACTCTTACGGATGGGAATGCTTTTGTGTGATCTGTGAGTGTGAGCTCTATGCCTTTGTAGGCCACGTCTGGACTTTTCCTAAGCTTCCCAAAAGCAATGTCCTATTTCTTTGCTGAAAAAAATTAACTATCCTTCTTATTCTCATGTCTTTTTTAGGAGATAGTCAGAACTGAATTTGGGATCATATAATGGAGGATAACTACTAATAGTTTTCTCCAATCCCAGTAAAGTGGGGACATGGGCAAGAAGAACCGCACCACTGCGCCAGAGTTCATTCTCCTTGGATTAGCAGATAACCCTGAATTGAGGGTCTTCCTCTTCCTACTGCTTCTTCTCACCTATGGAGTCATGGTTTTGAGTAACCTGGGCATGATTGCACTGAGTCAAGAAACTCTCAACTGAACTATTGCTTTACATTGTGGCCTCTTTCAATGAAATCATCGCCATCATGATCATCTTCACTTCCTACTTTTTATTCTCATCATCATCCTAAGGAAGTGCTCTGCAGAGGGAAGATGAAAAGCCTTTTCCATCTGTGTCTCCCATCTCACAGTCATCATTGTCTTCCATGGAACAATCCTTTTCCCTTTTTTCCAGCCCAGTCTGGCAACAGTGTGGATACTGACAATGTGGCCGCAGTGTCTACACTGTAGTGATTCCCATGCTGAATCCTCTGATCTATAGCTTGAGAAACAAACATTTGGAAGAAACTCTCAGAAAAGCAGTGGGCTCCAAAATATTTTCCTAGACAATATCTTCTTATCAGGACTCAGAGTCCCAAAGGGGAGGCTGGTGGAAGGGTAAATAAGTGGGCTTCAGTGTTCGAGTGGAGATAACAGTCAAGAGGTAGGTAGCTGTGAATGTCTTTTTCAATCACTTATCTTTGTGTCTCCTCCATTTACAAAGGTAGGATTGAGCATATTTCAAAGTTTGAAGCCTACTTCTTTGCCTTTATTTCATCTAAAATGACCTAAATTAGTATGGTTAATGGACTGCTAAGACATACACATTTAGTTTGCTGTAAATTTTTATAAGCTTCATGAAGAACTCAGGAGAATCACATTTTATTTCAGTATCTATTATGGAAAATATGATTCAATTCAAAACTGACTTCCTGTTATTTTACAATGAACATAACGTTTGTCCATTTATGAACAGAATTAGATTACTATATATGTATATATCCTGTTTGCTGTTTATTTCTTGTTTCCATCATTATTTTTTGTTGCTTTCGTTGAAATGTCCAGTGTTTTTGGAACTTCAGATACTATCATATCTGAAAAATGGACACATTCGTAATAATTATTTCATGGAAATCTTAGAAAAATTAAATTACATGTCATGTACTAAGAGCTTAGAATAATTCTCAGCATGTAATTAGTTCTCTGTTTCTCTGTGTCTGTCAGCATCTCTGCATCACTCTGTCTCTCTTGCGTAATATAATTTATTATAAGTAGCACATTTATACCTATTTGCAATCATTTAATAACCATTGTCTTTTAGTATTGAGAAACTGTTGGTGAAATTAGAACAATTTCCTCTGTAACAAACATTGAT